>NC_079374.1:7230211-7392711 GCF_021018895.1 Seriola aureovittata | reverse complement strand
AAGTAGTTCTTCCTGTCCGTACTGGCACTGAAGATCCGTAGTTTATCGTTTTAAAGTTCAGCTGGAGCTCGTGAGGTTTTATCAGCCTCAGTTTGACAACTCAAGTGATAATCCTTCAGTTATAATCTTGTGAGCATAAAACTTCCAGTTTGTGTTTCCCCGCAGACAGGAAACGCTGAATTTCGTACGACATAGACTGATTTTGTTCCTATTAGCCATTAGCGTTAGGAGGGGATCTCTTTGCAGCCAGTCTGGACAGGACGAACAACTGCAGTGACCAAAAATCATTTTCTTTGCAGATATTAGCATGTGAATGTTGCTTTAATACAAACTTAACAAAGATAAACATACTGTTTTGCTTTTTTGAACAAATAATGAAAAGTTAAATCCAAGTAGACTTTCATTTGTCCCTGAAGTGAGTTTTAAACATGGTATAAATGCAGCTGATGATACTTATTTCATCTTAGTCTATTGTTTGTTAAGAATAATTTAATAAATTAGACTTCTTACACAGGATTCTGTTCACATCCAGTACAGATATTTAGTGATATAATGGAGAAATGAATATTCAATCACTGCTAAATAGGTGCTTCGTAGTCCTTTTATATTTTGGAATTTAAAAGCCCAGATCACTGACTGTTCTTTGTGTCCGTTCTATTGTTGTGTGTATCAGCAGCGCTCTTCAAAGGGTAATAACAGGTTAACGCTCTGGCATCTGTTGTTATTTCTTGCCATTAGAGGCCTTTGCTCTGAGCGCAGTGGACAGGCATCACGCTTTGTACTCAGCCACAAAACATGTTAAAGGCCGACTGGTGCAAAGGCCGGCTCTCCTGTCTGTGTGGTGCATCATCTTCATCACTGATGGATGATGGGAGATGAGGAGCTGAATGCAGGCTGTGACCCAGAGGGGGAAATGAAGCCTACTGCGGCTCTCTGACTCCCCCTGCTGGCAGCTCTGTGAACACAATACTGCATCTGTAAACTGACCTGATTTAATGGAGGTGTCCACGGCTGTTACTGTCAATCAAACCGCCTGACGGGTCAGAGATAATCATAAGACGGAGCACATGAGGCTCACATTAGCAGGGAGCTACTTATCGACCCTTCAGTTTTAGCTTCAGTGTGTCTGAAATTAACTCCCTCAAAGCATCGGACGCCAGTAAAATTTGTCTTTGGTGTATAAGTCATTAAAGGTCACCCGCCACTCCGCCTGGTAACTTTGTGAGACGACGACATTTGAATGGCTCGGTGTTCTGCAGCCTTCGGTGTCTATCTGTTCTCCGTCTCTGCCACATCAAAGCTGCGTGTCGACCCGGCCGCTGATTGGCTGCCTGTCACGGCGATCCTCTGTTCCTCCGCTGCGTGGATAGCGAGGCTTTAAAATGTGAAACTTCATGACCGAAGCAGCATGTGTGCGTTTTAATTAGATTTCACAAAGAATTACACGCCCAATCTGTCACAGGCAAGTGAGCAGCTCTTGTCTGTACACACACATGCATGAACAGGGGGATTTTTTGCAGATTATTTTAGCTGGAAAATAAATTTAGGGTTTTAAAAACTTGATTTAGAAATGTGTTTCTTTTATATCGATGTGTTGGAATGTATGTGAGATACTGTGCAAAGCATCTGGAGTTACAGAAAACCAGTTGAACTTCTCTAATGAAAGTCCAGACACCAGGACAGTGTGGGCCTTCAGATGCAAATAAAAGACGTCTGCAGAAACAGCAAAGCCTTGTTGTTGTGACACTGTGTAAAGAAAACGCAGGACTCCCACAGAGGAGCCCCCAACGATGAGCAAATAGAGCCGCTGCGTTTCCTCCTGCACTAAACTGTTCACCGCACCAGGTCAATTTATATAGAGCTGTGGCTGAAACTCTCACTGCGCACAAATGTCCTTATGCTGATTCACTTGGGATGAGCTCCATGGAAGTTTAATGTTGAGAAATGTCACCACATGTCCGTAGCTGTGGACGCAGCGACAGCGACGCAAAGCCGTAGGCCAGGCCGTCTCATTTCGGTCCGGCTTTCGCAGTCTACGACGGCCACGCCTCCGTAGACCCACGTCCTCTGAAGGACGCAGCCCCAGAACCTGTAAAAGTCCTGCACCGCCCAAAGGTCAACACTGATTAGACTAATGACTGTCAATCACATCCTCTGTGACCAAACGGAGCCAGACGTGTTTACAAACCTGCAGCTGAACCAGAGCGTAAAGACAGTGAAATGTAAATAAAGTAAAAGACAGCAGTCAGTGTTTAAACCCAGTGAGCTGCTCATTCAGGATTTTAAGTGTCCTGTACCTTTAATCAGAAATGATTTGCGGTTTTCAGTGGCAGTGACATCACTCACTTTTTTCTTCCTCCTCACCTTCCTTACCTGATCCCTCTCCTCCTCACCCCCTTTGCTTCCCTCCGTTACCCCCCACCCACCCCTCCCTCAGGTATCTGTACCTGTTGTTCTCCAGCGACGACCTGATGCCGTTGGAGAGCTGGGTCTTCAACACGGAGGCTCACCCGCTTCCTGTCCTCCACCTGGGCAACATCACCCTGCCCGGCAGTGAGCCGGCTCAGCGGTAGACGGACAGGCCCTCTTCCTCCACCACAGCACCAGGGGGCGCCACCTGTCCGCCCGCCTGCCTGCCTGCCTGCCTGCCCTAAAAAAAAATAATAATAATACAAAAAAAACATTTAAAAAAAAAAAAAAAAAAACCCACCCACCAACACTGGACAAAAACTTACATTCAGCTCTACAGACTCTCAACTGCTTTTGGACTGCAGACATCGACCCGGAGGAGACGGAGCGAGAGCCTCCAGCACAGACCACTGCAGAGTGGAGAGGACTCGGGTGTCGACCCTCCCTCTCTTCTTCTATGTTTTACTCTTTGACTCGCTCTGTCTTCTCTGCTCTGATCAGAAGGACGGTGGGTGTGCTGCTCAGCCTCACGTTCGGCTTGAATGAACTCTTTTCTCTGAAGGACCGAGCTCCAGAACCCGAGGCTTGATTTAGTTTTTTGGTTATTATTTTTAGTGTTTTATTTGACCAAACTTTGCTCCCATACAGACTCGAGATGAGGCACTGAGAGTGCATATTATGGGATTTTGTGAAGGATCATGCAGTCAGTTTGACACTGCACTGATGGAGTTCCAGGCAGACGGACTTTAGGACTTTACAGGGTCTGTTGATAAGGTGTTTTTCTTTTGTTTGTTTTGTTTGTTTTTTTTGGTTGGACAAATCCTAAATTGGGGACACAGGGTTGAATCAAAGCCCTCGGCTTCTCCCTGACCCAACCCCTCCCCCGCTCCACTCCCTGTTTAATCGTCATCAGATGAACTTTGACCTGGAACTGTTAGCAGCTCGTCACATCATCAGTGTCCGAGCGGGTCGTGGCAACAGTCCCCGCCTCCTCAAATCCTCCTTTTTCAGAAAAGTGGACCATTATACGTGGAACAGAAACTACACAGGGGACAGCAGCAGGCCTCAACCACCTTCACCCCCCCCACCCCCCCAGCTCAACTCAACATCTCTCCAGCTTCTCTTCACAGAGCCGCAACCTTTCACCCCCCCCCCCCCCCCCCCCCCCAACCATTCTGCTGCTACTCGATGGGATGCTGCTGTTTTTTTTTATCACTCCATATTTTTTCTGATCACACTGTCGCATAGTTTCCCCCCCGGCTCATCAACCCCTCTCTCATCTCTCCCGTCCACTTGTTTCCCGCCTTTTCATCAATCACTCCACATCATTTGCACATCATTCATTGTGAGATGAGGCTGGAACCCAACCGTGCTTACGTATGTGTGTGTGTGTGTGTGTGTGTGTGTGTGTGTGTGTGTGTGTGTGTGTGTGTGTGTGTGTGTGTGTGTGTGTGTGTGTGTGTGTGTGTGTGGAGGTTAAAACAACCCCTGCTGTAAATCATTTGTTTGTGCACTTTGTATGGCAAGACTGACGAAGAGGAGAGTAGAGGTGTAGCACTGAAAGAGCTGAATAAACCACCTTCTTATGTCTCCCTGCTGAGCTCATATGCCACGTTTTCTCTGTTCAACCAGGTGAGCTGTAGGCTTCGTTAACTCATCGTGGTGTCAGAAATCTCCATCATTTTTCCCAGAATCCCTGTCTCTTAATTTCTGCCTTCTCCCTTCTTCTCCATTTCAACTCCTACCTCACCTGTCCACCATAAAAAGTCCACAAACTTGAAGGCCTTTGGGTGTCTGAAAAGTCTGAAACCTTATTTTATTGGATGAAATTTAAAATCTCCATGAATACAAACGATTTCAGATACAATGTGAAATATTGTGTTCAACTTCAGAAACACATCCACCTGTTAAATTTCCCTCCGTGTTGTTTAGAGAACAGTCGTAGCCAGCTAACGTACAGATTTATCGAGACTCCTAAATGTCGACGACATATCATCAAACCAACAAGAGGAAACTGAAGTCTGGGGGGGAAAGTTGGGAACTCTGACACAGAACTAATCAAGGACTTTTTCAACTCAAGGAGTTGTTTTTGGCCTTTATTTTGAAATCCGCAGGGACAGAGAGACAGGGCCGGCAGGGAGAGAAAGAGGTGATGATGCAGCAAAGGGCCACGGGTCAGACTCGAACCTGGGCCGCTGCTGAGCCGACTGTTGGTTCGTGTACAGTTTCAGCTGCACATCCCCGCCTGTGTCTTTGTACGACGCCTCGAGAGTTTGGCCTCGCTGAGAGAAGTCAGCGCCGCCACACGCCACGCTGTCCGCTCCGTCACCAGCACCATTCTGCCTCCATTTATCGCTCCTGACACGACGCTCTTTACTACATCCAAAACAGCGCGAGGGATTTACTGCTCGGGTTGCTCAGATAATACAGTCTGTCAGAAGTATTTCGTTTGCAAACAACCAAAACAATTTGTCTTTGAAACAGCTCTCCCTGATGACTGAATGCTGGACTTTGTTTAAAGGGTTTAAACTCGTCATTTGAATGCAACTTAGTGTATAAACATTATTGTAGGATTCACTGACAAGTACAAGGAAAGGTTATGTGAACATTCATTTGTCTTACTGCAGCAGAAAAGCATCTCAGTCTCTCTGACTTAGTTGCAAGTGCAAATCCAGACTCTAACTCTCCAACTCGCACCTTAAATCAAGCAAATCGGACAGAAACATAAGCACCTTCATCATATGGATTCTTACCACGTGAGAATATATCACAAGAATCAGATTTTATTCCTTAGTTCATCAAGTCATGTGTTGAAGATCTAAAATATGACAACAACCGTTTTTTAGATGCCGTGCGGACACATTAGCGGTTGTCCGGTGTCTTCTGCAATGTGAGTTATTAACCAGGAGGACGTCAACAAAACAAGCACTCCCTTCTCCGTTAGCCACATGCTTCCACATCTTTATTTTATTCTTTATTTCAAACCCGTCTTATCTGATATTCATGTTGGAAAGAATTCAACCATGATTTTAAACCATTATTAAAATAAAAATATATCATTCACTTTACAAAAATACAGACAGGCTTAATGATGGGCTCCGTAAACCTGATGCAATGAGTGTGAGAAAGAGAGAGAGAGAGAGAGAGAGACTGATGAGACTGTGTTAAAATGTTATATTTTCTATTAGTGTCCAGGGGCTCATTAATAAGCCTGTTGGCTGCCACTTACATGACACTGACATGAATCTCTGCGTTATCAGCTGACTGCTTTAAGAAAAGAGAGGCGTTAAAGCTGAAGAACAGGAACTGAAGATTTCTGTTTTTGTGTGTGTGTGTGTTTGTGTCCCATTTCCTTTCAAGCCTAATCTTAAAATGCAACTCTGCTCTTTCACAATCTTCACTTCTTGTTTTGCGATTCGTCATTATGATATAAATCCCTCTGGTTTTCGTTTGCACAGTCGTGGTCTGTCCTGTGACGTGCAGATCCATTCACAGCTGTGACGGAGTAGAAATAAAGTTACAAAGGAGAAACTGCTCCGAGCATCAAAATCACAGATTTAATTCACTTAAGCGACATAACAGCTTTCCTTATTCCCTCCTCCTCCTCTCATCTCTCAAATGTAACTGGTAAACACTCAGAAATTTCCCCTCGTGACCAAAATTGAATTACCTGACATTTGCCCTCTTTGGGTCAATAAAGCCGAACCGTGTGAGACAGAGCTGCTCACCGTCACATCACACGTGCGGACAGAGTTTAGCTGCAGGACTTGATGAACACTGGCAGCAGAGTCTGAAACAGATCATCAGGATTAAACTGATGTGGTGTTGGTAAACCGCAGTGTCTGGTTCGAGGCAGAAAGAAGAGAAGTTCAGCACCAGACGAGCACAAAAAGTCATGAATACACGATAGAGGTTCATATTTTAACATCTAATATGCTATCAGAAATATTTAGGACCTGATTTCATGAAATATTGTATGTAGCTGTTACAGGAAGTAGGAAACGTCTCAATTTTTACTCCGCCTTCATCGACAGCTTCATCATTTTATCATCTTGGTAGATGGGTTTATTTGACTTTGACCAGTTATCAGGTCGAGGTTTGGCTGAGATCACGTTCAATCAATCAGCTTTTTATGCGTTTTTTTTAATATATATATATTTATGATGCAACACAACAGTTCTCCGCAGCAAGTGAAGGGGAACCTCCCGCCTCACGCTTCTACAGCGTCGACCGTATTCCTCCTCCCTCCTCCATGAACACACGTTTCATTTCCCTCCATCATCCATCCAGCATCATCTCTTCCTTCACCTGAACTCTGGTGGCAGTCGTCATTCACAGTCCATTGATGCAGTACAGTTTTGGCTCTCAGCCTCTCTCCCCCTCCCGCAGTCTCTGACATCATGCTGACATCATCACCACCTATATCTGATAAGGAGGAAGCCCAAGGAGAAACCCCGGGCGTCCATCGAGTCGCTGGGAGCGACGTCGCTTTTGAAAATTGAGTGTTCTGTATTTGTATTTTTACTGAACTAAAAACAAAAAAAAGATAAAATCAAAAGTATCTGTAAATACGTTTAAAACTGAGACACAAATTCAATAAAGATGTTATGAAAAGTGATCAGACACTAAGAGTATGTCCTTTTGTTTGTTTGTTTTAGCTTCATCCTGCGATTCTTTGTGAAGCTGTGTTGGTATCACAGTGTCGGCTGGTGGGTCCGTCACTTCTGTCCAGACTGAAATATCTCAACAACTATCTGATGGATTGCCATGAAAGTTTGTGCAGACGTTCATGGTCCCCAGAGAGCGAATCCTACCGACTTACGTGATCCTCTGACTTTGCCTCTAGTGCAACAGTGATGTTGACGTTTGTGGTTTTCAGTTAAATATGTGGTTCACACATCGATGCTCCTCTCAGCCCTGGACTGTAATAATGATTCTCTCTCTTTTCATTCAGCGCCGTCATCAGGTCAAAATTGTAATTTGTCCTTTACTTTGGTTCATGACCACATAGCTGTAAAACTAGGGAGTTCTCATCATCCTCAGCTGCACTCGGCTGTAGATTCATTTGTATCCTTTGATTTTGAATTTGAAACCTGAGCCCATATAATATTGAACACTGATTGTCTGATTGACCCACAGCAGCAGCTGATCTGATCAAATAAAGTACATTTGTCTAGTGGAGCTTTTTCACTTCAGTTTCAAATTGAAAAAATATATACAGTTATGTTCATAATAATAGCAGTGTGTTTAAAAAGGTGAGTAAACCTCAAAATTCTTCAAATAAATTGTATTTTAATGAACACAAATGCATTGGGGACGCTGCACATTCTATTTCAAAGCAAGAAAATTGGAAAAAGTAATTGAATTTGATCATATTTTACAGAAAGTCAAGAAATATAATGTTAAAAAAAACAGCAGTGTTGACATCTTTCTTTACAAAGTCAAAAATGTACCGTATAAACTAAGAAATGCTTGAAGATTCAACTTTCCTGAGAATCATAAACTAACATTTAGTTGCATAACCACGGTTTCTGATAACTGCTTCACATCTGTGGTACATGGAGTCGACCAACTTCTGGCACCGGTCAACAGGTATTGCAGCCCAGGACAATTGTACTATGTTCCACAATTCCTCTGCATTTCTTGGTTTTGCCTCATGAACAGCCTTTCTCTATGTCAGCCCACAAGTTTTCTATGGGTCCGGGGATTGTGCTGGCCACTCCATTACTTGAATTCTGTTTGTCTGGAACCATGATTTTGGTCGCTTGCTGGTGTGTTTGGGGTCATTGTCTTGTTGAAACACCCATTTCAAGGGCATTTCCTCTTCAGCATACGGCAACATGACTTCTTCCAGTATTCTGATGTACTCAAACTGATCCATGATCCCTGGTATGCGATAAATAGGACCAACACCATAGTACGAGAAACATCCCCATATCGTGATGCTTGCACCACCATGCTTCACCGTCTTCACTGTTTACTGTGGCTTGAATTCAGTGTTTGCAGGACGTCTGACAAACTGTCTGTGGCCCTTAGACCCAAAAAGAACAATCTTACTCTCATCAGTCCACAAAATATTACGCCATTTGTTTTTAGGCCAGTCAGTGTGTTCTTTGGCAAATTGTAACCGCTTCAGCACATGTATTTTTTTTAACAATGGGACTTTGCGGGGGCTTCTTGCTGGTATCTTGGCTTCACATATACGTCGTCTGATTGTTACAGTACTCACAGGCAATCTTAGATCTTCTTTGATCCTCCTGGAGCTGATCATTGGCCGAGCCTTTGCCATTTTGGTTATTCTCCGATCCATTCGAATATTCGTTTTTCTTTTTCTTCCTCGCCTTTCTGGTTTTGGCTGCCAAGTGTTTGATATCATTTTAGCTGAGCAGCCTATCATTTTCTGCACTTCTTTATAGGTTTTCCCCTCTTTTATTAATTTCTTAATCAAAGAACGCTCTTCTTCTGAACCGTGTCTTGAACGACCCATTTTACTCTGTTTTTCAAGGACAAATGCACAGTCAGCATATTTAGCGTCAGTTGCCTTGATCCTTAAATAAGGGCCACCTGTTTAACACCTATTTTTTTCACATAATCAATGACCTCACTAATTGAACTCGGCACTGCTATTTTTTTGAACACGCCCCTTTCAGTAAATGATTCAGTTTCACAGGATCAGCAGCATGCACCTCATGCCTGTTGGGTCTGTTGGTTTTCTTTACCTTTACTAAACCTTCTAGAAACTTACTTGCAGTGTAGAAGTTGAAATTCTAACAAAAACAGTGATTTATCTTGCTAGTGATGTGGGACTGCTATTATTTTGAACACAACTGTATATATAAATAAAACTGAACATCCTGGTGATGATGGAGGCAAACTGCTTTGTTCTCCCACAAAAAAAAATTTACAGAAGATGGAAGATAAATCTGTTTTTTTTTTTTTATCACTTTGGTGACACTTTCATTTTCCATCTGGCGCTATCATTAGGTCACATCTTTTCTCCAATACTTTGGCTCATGACTAAATACTGACAAAACTTGACAGTCCCTTCATCTTCAGCTGTATTTGTGTTTCTTGATAACTAGCAAATATCAGCATGCTAACATGCTAAGCTAAGATGGTGACATTGGTACAAACACCAGCATGTTAATACCTGGCATTGTTTATGTTGTGACTAAGTACAGCCTCATAATAAACTTGTGATTATATGTTTAAAAAACTGAAAATCATGGATATAAGAAAAATCCACATTAAAAACAGGAAGTCACATGGAATTAAACAGAAATTGAAAAACTGAAGAGGAAAAACTCATTGAAACCTTGAATTGGAAATGGAAACTAACACATGTCGTCAGCTCTTTGTTTTGTTTTTCCCCCCTCTCTCTCTTTTCCCATTTGACACTTGACTTTCGGACTTTCACTTTGTCAACGAAGAGCCGTGTCCTCGAGGGTGGAGGCCTGACAATGGAGTTGGAGTGCAGGTACAAGGGAAGTCCGACACTGTCCCACGTCCCACGTGCCGCAGTGCCAAAAAAAAATCAAACAATTAACCCCCTGGAACTTCTAACTAAACTTGTCATCCAGCAGTAAATGATTTTATAGCTGTGTAAAATACCTGCGAGTTGAAATCTCTCATCGCTCAGGGATCTCAAGGCGAAACATTGTAGTGTGCGTGTTAGATGTGATACTGAACCTGCTGAGCAGCTTCTGTTTTTTCTTTAGTGCGACAGGCCTGTGGTCTGTTCCACTCCACTGAACACCGAGTGATGGAGGTGAATGAACTGATCTGTGTTTGATGCCTGCAGTTGCTCTGAATGTCCTTGTTAATGAAGGCAAATATTTGGATTGACAGGTTGTTCTGTCACGTACTGCTGCGAGCCTACATCCTGCAAGCGTGTGTGTGTCTGTGTGTCTGTGTGTGTGCGTGTGCGTGTGTGTGTGTGTGTGTGTGTGCGTGTGTGTGTGTTTGTCCAGCCAGAACACGCAGTTTCATATTCACAAGAAACGCACAAATGCTTCTTGGATGTGTATTTGCCTTGGAACCAGTTGTGACGTGTGTTTATGGTTCCACCCAGGAACCACACACACACACACACACACACACACACACACACACACACACACACCTGATCTCTTTACTCCAACCACGATTCCTTCAGTTAAGTTGTAAAAGAGACATGAAGACACATGGAGATCGGGGTTTGTCTGGGTTGTTGTTCTTGTACAGTTAAAACATCCTGTCTGAGCTTAACTCCTTTTAACAACTTCCTTTTTACGACATCTGTGTAAACAGTGGTGAAACTTAAGTAAAATATCCAGGTACTTCTCTTCTACTTTATACTTCTACTCCACTACTCTACTCTCAGTCTTCACTCTCACATGAGCAGTGTTGTCCTTTACTTGTTAGTCCAAGTCAAGTCATAACCCATCTGTACTTCTCACTAAATATGCATCGCTGCTGCTCCCGTGCAGCACTGTCATCTATATGTTTTACCGTTTTGGAAGTTTTAACTTAAACTGTTTCCAAGCTGCTGCTGGAAGAGATGCAAAACGTCTGAGTTGAAGAATTCCCAAGGTTCATGTTGGCAGTTAGCAGCTCCGCGTCATCAGTGAAGTCTGAGTTGAGTTACTTGTCGTTTCTAAACTCATAGCACAAATGTGACTAACATCTGTATTTTAAGGCAGCCGCTTGTCATGTCGCCGTTCTGGTCGAGTAAATTTCATTCATTCTGACACGCGGGGCTGATTTGTTTGGCTTCTGCGTGATGGAGCTGAGATGAAGAGCAGCAGGAAGTATTTGTGTGCTACCTGATGGCAAATATTTAGTTTGAACAACTGCCAGTGTTTCTTTTTACTGTGCAGACTCACACTTTCAACTCACACTCACAAGTGTGTGTGTGTGTGTGTGTGTGTGTTTGAGAGAAACTGAACCTTTACATGTGACAAAGACGTGTGGAACGATCTGAAGTTGAGATCTTTGGATTTATGTTTAGAAATCTTTCCTGGCACGTGGGGTATTTTGTGTTTGTGTGTGTGAGATAGTCAGAGGGAAAGTGAACAGGTGCTTCCTGTTGCAAAGGTCGCTGTGAACGGGAAAGCTGTAGAAACACACACACACACACACACACACACACACACACACACACATAATAAGTGCATTGTCTGTGCATATGTGAACGTACAGGCTAAATGTTGATCGTTACGTCAGTGTGTGCGAGTTTCTGTACGTTTTGTCTTGGGAATTTGTTGGTGTCAACAGGTGGAGGAGTCCAGTCGTAGTCTGCCTACGTATTAGAAACACACTGCAGTCACAGAAAGCCAATAAAGTAACAAAACTCAGTACACCCCAAAATGTTAAGTAACTACATTCCTGAATCCTGTCCTTTTGATATATTTATATTATTATTATCAATAGAGGAATAAAGCCAATGAAGGTCGACATTTAAGAACTAACTGCAGCAAAAGTCATTAGTGAGATTCCAGCCTTTTATTTTTTAATATTTTGTTTGTCTGACTTTATGTTTGATGACAGATTCGATTGTGTTGCTCTACTTTCAGCTTTAAAATACTCCAAAGGTTTTCTGTTAGATTCAAGTCAGGGGAAATACAGTTTCTGACCAGGTTATAATAGTTTTCATTTTTTGTTCTTCACACACTCTTTACTTTCATCGGGGTCAAGCCGGAGAGTGTAGGTCTAATAATAAAGTTCGACAATGTACTGTTGAAGTGTTGCTGGAGTTTTCACCTCTTTAGACTTCCTACTTTCTCCATGTACCTTTGAAGTAGGTGAAGTTGTGCCAGAAACCTCTGCGTTGCTTGTAAACAGTACTACACCTGCCAGCATATTTCACTTCATGCCACTTTTCATGCCAGATTTAGATTAATGTACTCTGAATTTTAAAGGTCTATATTTGACACTTTTTCTGTGTTTTATTTAAAGTGTTGATCCATAAGAAATATATATTTGTGAGTTTAAGAACAAAAAACCATCTCAGTGTCTCTCTGGAGCTCTAGTGACAACAGGTCGGTGAGCCAATCAGAAGAGAGGAGGCTCTGAGCCTCTCTTCTGATTGGTTGACTGTTCTCTGAGTGATCAAATAAAAATATAGCAGATTTCAGGTAAACACTCAGAGAAACCAAATCCTACCAAGGTTGGATGGTTGGTCCAGGTGGGCGGGGCTTGGGGCATAGCTGAGAGTGGTGGCTGCTTTGTTGTGACATCACAAAGTTACAGAAGTCCTCACGGCTCAGTTTCTGAATACAGGCTGTGTGCATTTCTCTGTGGACTGAGGCTTTGATACTTTCTAATCAAACAACTCATGGAAATCTTCCTTTATACTATATTGGGCCTTTAATCTGTCCCCACAGTCATCAGTTAAAAACAAACACTGTAAAATGCTGAAATGCTTTTCTGCAAAAGTAAATCAGGAAACAGACCTGCTGCTTCATCTCATCTGGTGCTCTACCTATCACAAAATCATGCTTACTAAGAAATATCTATCACAGGTGTTACGGCTTTCAGTTTTGACAAGTTTGCACAAATGCCACATGAATGAGTCGACGAGTTTCTGAGGAACATAGCAGCCTGTTCTCTCAATGGAAACACGTCTGCAGTACTTTGACACAAAGCTTACGTTGTACCACCACAACGCATGTAGGGCAGCGGCGCTGTGTGACATTTGGCTCTTACATCACCACCACGGCAACCAGTCATCCAAAAAATGTTGCCACAGAAAGTGTCACAGAAAAACCACCGTAGTAGTCACAGGAAATTTCTCTCACTCACCACAGATGTCAGTTATTTCCTCTCTGATAATTAGCTTACTTTTATGTATTCCCCAGAATGAAGCGTGACATGTCGACGTACACGGAGCATTAATAATTCAAGCTGTTTCTATGCTGATGTATGCTTTTATTTTACAGTGTCATCAGGCTCCTCTAATCCTCTCCATCCCAAACGCATGTCGTTTCAACACGTTTCGCTTTGTTAATGCAACTTTTCGTCCTGACCAACAGCTGCTCTGTTTATAAAATTGCTCTTACCCCTTGTTTTATTTGGCCTCGCAGCGGTGAAGACGGAATGGCCTCAGTATGTTCAGAGAAGGAGACGTGAGTAAGACTGAGGTTAGTTGCAATCCTGAATTAACTGAACTGTTTACATGAAGAAAGAGAGGGAAGGAAAGAAACAATCAGCAGCTCTGAAAGTGAAGGGG
Source organism: Seriola aureovittata (assembly GCF_021018895.1). Taxonomy (NCBI): domain Eukaryota; kingdom Metazoa; phylum Chordata; class Actinopteri; order Carangiformes; family Carangidae; genus Seriola; species Seriola aureovittata. The sequence continues at coordinate 7,379,093 of NC_079374.1, read as the reverse complement.
GGATGATGTGGCGATGAGTCAGGGGCACCATGGGATGTTTTGGGGTTTTATTTAGCTGTGGTGTTTCTGCAATGCACCGCCAGGAGGTCATCCAGCCTAAACGACGAAGTTGATCTCATCACCTTCCAGATGTTATCATGATATTCTTACCCTTCTTGAATCTTGCCTGTCGGCTGCTGTAGACTGTAACGTTAGTTCTAAAGGTGACGGCGGCTTTCAGGAGATGTAATACTGTTGTTGTGACGGTGGGTTATACTGCGGGAGGATTAAACAGCCTGTCATTGCTGTTACAGCTGCAGTAGCAAGGAAGCTCATCCACTCATGACGGACTGTGAAGTGAATATTTCAGCAAAAACTCACATCAACTTAAATTATTTTTTCATCAGCTAATCCATCCATCAGTTTGATGTCGCCTCTCTGGGTTCAGGTCACATTAACTGAATTGAAGTACCAGCAATTATTGTTATATACAGATAAATATGGGATATTAATCAAATCAATAAATTGATATAAATCAACATGGCCTTCGTTTTGACCAAAAAAAAGGTATTAAAATGTGTTTTATGTAGTATTTAAAAAACCCAGACACGCTTTAGATTTCATTTGGTGAACCCTGAAGATGATCTACACATTGAAAGCTCCTGAAAAAACATGTAAGTTTCCCTTGAGGTGAGAATATTTTTGTCAAACCACCGTTTCCAAGGACAATATTGAACTCAAATTCCTCAGTTAACCTTATTATTGGAAGTGTTTGAACACATGACCAGTACTGCTGTTCTACTGCTGTGGACAGTTTCCCTGATATAGAAGCGTTGACGCTCAGTGAGGCCATGAGCTGATGTAGGAGCTCACACAGCCGCAGTGCAGCGTACCTTGTGTTGTGTTAAACAGAGTTCCCTGGGAAGTTTTACTGCTGTTTGCAGGGTTTTTAATTTCAACATTTGTCCAATTAGCATCTTTACTAGATTTTAACTGTGTGAAATGATTTCTTCACAGCAGGTTAAATCTCTGTTGAATAAAAAAGTTAGTGCTGACTACAAGAACATCAAACTCTCAGCATTACACTCAGACATTGCTGACGTGATATATTGTGATAACGAGCATCGAAACATGTTGAACTGGACTGGAGCAGTTCTCAAACTTTTTCATGTTTAGACAACAGACCCCATCTGGAAAGATCTTTTATTAGACAAAGTTTTTGAACCAGATGACCTGAGTAATCGTACATTCTGTCATTGTGCTACTTATGGATGGAATTATAGTGAAAATTAATTATTCCCCTTTTTGCTGGGGACCCCCAAGGACCCCTGGGAGTCCTCGGACCCATTTTGAGAACTATTGGACTAGAGCAGCCACCATGAGGTGCATGAGTATGAAATTTTGTGCCGTCTCTGATAAACCAAAAGTCATACAGTCTTCACCAAGTTTATTTTGGTGATAGAAAATAGCAAAACACACATTTATTGATATCATTGATAACTTAATAAGGAATGAATTCTGAATTCTCTAGTGCCTGTTTCATCTCAGTTTGATTTAACTGAACTAAAACTGAGTCGCAGTCCTGTTTCCACTGTGCTCTTGATCTTCCACTCTGCTCTTGATGTTCTAATTTTTAAAAATAGAACAAAAAGTGGAGTGTGCTGAGTCAATCTAATGTGGGGACAAATCCCTCTCTGTTGTCCAGACAGAGTGAGGTTATTGGAAAAACTGATTGTTTGGGGGTTTGTTGAAGTAAACATGGTCTGTCCGCCAACGGGCAGACGGACTGTTCTGAACAGCTTTACAGATAGAAGGAAACCATCAGAAGATCTGTCATCTCGCATCTTGCGTCCACTTGAGCTTGGTGTCTCTTTCCTGGAGATTTTCAGTCCATCACTCGTTAAAATTTCATCTGCTGAAAATGTTTTTCTCTCTGTCACATTCTCTCTTTGAATCTTCTATCCTAAACTGTTGAATTTCTCTCTCCGTCTGGATCGCTGTGGTTTCAACAACCACTCTTTCACTGACCACTGTCAGCAGACAGACAGGGTTTCCTTCCACTGGCCTAAAATGTCTCATAGACCATTGCATAGAAAAATCTTTCGTGCTATGGGGAAGAACACCAAGTTACATTCAAATCTCTTTCCACAGTTGAGTCAGCCCAAAAACTCCTTTTTATTATTCTTTTATGCATATAATAAATTATTTGGGAAGTGACTCTGCAGGACGATATAAATCACTGTTGAAGAGAGGAAGAGGGGGAAACTTTTTCTTTTCATCTCCAGTCTGGAGCATTGTAAAAGTGCCCCAGCCAGCTCCACTCATTGGGCTGCATTTGACTTCCAGATGAGGCTCAATCAAGTAATAATGTGCATATGTTGAAGTGGGTAATGTGCCCTCTGATAACCTACAACAGAGTGATGTCACACGAAGCACAGGGCTTTTAACCGCAGCACTCAGTCATTCTGAGAAGATTAGCAAATACTTTCATCAACAGACGTAGTGGAACCTTTAATGGCACTCTTATGTGTCAGTCTGTTTGCTTACATGGGAACAATATGTGTATCCACGTACATGCAAATCGATTGTGATTGTGTGTCTCATTGTGTGTTTAATGTGTTAATGGCCAGTGCTGCTTACCCAGCCGTGGCCTGGACACACTGAGTCACTCCTCAGATGGCACGGCGCCTCAGAGAAGCAGGTGGCAGACTTCCAGCTGCACAGCAGGATGAACACAAACACACACGCACACACACACACACACACACACTCGGTTCAGGTAGACAGAAACTGCAGACCTCACAAACTTGTGGGCGTTCATCCCTTAACAAGAGCATGATGATTACCTTCTGTCGTCAGCTCAGATACTTTATTCAGGGTGCCAGAGGGGAGCTGTTCCACACATATTAGATGTTTTCACAGTCTGTAAGCAGATGGTCCGGCACAAACATCTAACATTACACCTAATAAACAGGACGGTTTTGTTTTGTCAACATAATCCTTGCAACAGGGGGTGATGGAAATCACTAAATTCAATCAGAAATGAACAGTGTTGAACGTTGTCTTAGAAAACACTGGGCAATTTTGGTTTTTCAGGTTAAGGTTTGGTTTATGTTTAGGTTTGGTTGATAAACCAAATTGTATCATTACTGTACTCATAGATGTCAACACCATAAATATGTCTGATTTCTCAAATCAAGATCCAAACATTTCCTGAGGAATTGACGAAATGTTAAAAGCTCTATCCTCCAACGTTAAGGAAAGTCATCAAAAAAATGTCCCATCCCCCACCAAGTTTGTTGCAAAACGTTTCATCGCTTTTTGCATAAATCCTGCACTGACTGACCCACCTACTCACCCAAACCTAATCAACCAACCAACCAACCAAACCAAACTAACCAACTAATCAATCAACCAACCAACCAACCAACAAAGAGACACGGGTGAAAACATAACCTCCTCAGTCAAGGTAATTATAAGCCATTAATAAAAACAACCTTTTGGGAAAATCCTGCGCAATACTTTGGTCTATTTAGCTTTAATTAATTAATAATGATTAATTAATGGATTACCTATTATTAATGATATTTCAACATTTAACGGGAGAAAGTCATTACCCTTTGTTAATTGTCTTGTAAAGTGTCAAGCTGAATGAGGATTTCCCCCTGAACCTGGCAACCCAAAGACTGTCGTTAATTCCTTATAACTGATGTGTAAAGCATTAGTAAATGGTTTATTGACCACTAACAATACCAAGCTTTATAAAGCCTTTTTAGATGGTGCCTTATCAAAAAGTGGTGGCAAATATACAAGTATATAATAGTTAGACCTCACAAGTATAGCAAAACCAGTTAGTTTGTGTGTGTGTTTAAAATTCTGGAAAACTAAACTGCACTTCACAATAAAAGTCCAACATTCCAGCCGGTTTCATTCCCAAAGAAAATGCTCTGTGGATTTAGGAAATGTTACCATATTATTGGAAATCCAGCCTCGATGCTTTTTTTTTCCAGAGAACAGCTCATAACTCAGAGTGTAGCCTATTTACCAGGCAGCTGATCTCTCCCAGTTGTAGGGGAGTAACTCTTCAGAAGCACATAATAAACTGTCTGTAGTTCCCAACACTGTTATTTCTGTGTAGGTGCTTTCCTGTTAGCAGTAACTAACCCACCACGTCCTCAGTCTCAGTCTCTAGTTATCTTTGTGTCTGTTGCTCCATCCGTCCTCCCTCTAAACCTCTGCTGCCTCTCATTATACAGTCACTAAGTTATTAAAGGACCAGTTCTCCCAAATGTGTTTCCCGACTAAACATCCAGTGGTATTTTGCCTTGCGGGTAGTTTGAATTTTGTCTGATGTGGTTTTGAGATGTGCACCTCCACCCCAGTACAACTGAGGAGCATGGACTGTTGCAGGCGGCACTCACAGTATGTAACAGTGCCAATTGAAAATTAGCCATTGACATCTCTTTAGAAATGGTCCCTATGAAAACTGTTGAATTCCATGTTCTGTGGATTATCCAGGTTAAGCAGCACAACAAAAAGATATCTCAAAATCTGAAAAAAAATGTTCCTTTGCGTGAACAGACCTATTGAGGGTATTTTATCTCAGCATCAAACATGCTTGGTGCCCCCATGTTATGGTTTTCATTACATTTTGTTAAGTGAGTAAACCTATCCACATACTGACAACGTGATGTGAACAGATACATACAGTGTGATGTGATGAGGAATAATATTTTGAAACATCTGTTGCTTGATAAGGCAACTGATGGAATCTCATGATGCAATAACGCCTTCATTAGAACAGAAATCTTGAAATCAAACCTGTTGCACATAAGCGTAACCCTTACTTTCTGCTACACACACTCTATGTCAGACCACATCTCCCTCTATCTACTCGAGCCTCCTTTATGTCATCATCATGTTAGGAAACACTTACGGTATTTTCATGCACATGGAATTTATGGCGATTTTAAAACATTGTGATAATATTTTCGGAGACATTGAGCTGGCCAGATCTGCTTGGTCCTTTTATTCCGCTTCCACACGCAGCGGAAGCCATTAAAATAATAACTCTTCCATTAAACTCTTTGACCGATACAGTAGATTTACAGTAATAACATCTGCTGAGGGTGTGTTTTCCTCCTTGCTGCTAAGTGCTTGCATAATTTTCAAATTTATTTTCTGCTTTACATGCTTTTTTTCTTATTGAAATTAATACCTAAAATTTTAAATGCACAGGATGCTATCAGTACTGCTACTTATACAATAGTGTGTTTCCAAATTCTTAGTCACAGTTTGTGTTTGGCCTTTTCCTGTTTCAGCATGACGGTGCCTCCATACACAAAGCCAGGTCCATAAAGAGAATGGTTTGGTGTGGAAAAACTTTATGTGGCCTGCACAGAGCCCTGGTTTCAACACCAGTCCAACACCCTGGGTGAATTGGAGCACCTGAGAGGAAGTTAGAGACCAGGTGCGGCAGTGCAGTGGATTTCCATTGTGTCATAGTGGAAAAATCATCCATATTAAATGATAAATTATACTGTACATACTGACAGAGAGAACTCTGAGCAGATGAAGCAAAGATTCTCTGTCTTCTGTTCTACAGCAGGACATCTTTTAGTTTAGATTGAGGTCTAAAAGTTCACTTGCACTCAGGTGAACACATCACTGTACCACAGCAGCATCATTTAATACCTCTACCGCATACAGTACAACAACACATCAACACAATCACACAGCGTAGTTACACCTACAGTAAATATAGGATGAGGTCCACAGTTCATTTTTGATGTTTGAAACAGCAGCTGACAAAACAGTCGTATCTGTTCTGGAGCTTTCAGTCGTGCTCTTTGCCAATTGTCATCGTAACTGGAGATTCTTATAAACCATAATCTGCCTTTCCCTGACAACTGGGTGAACTCATGTAACATGACTGAAAGCTCCAGACTAGTTACTAAATGGTCTTTAAGGTGATTTGTGAGTGGTAGTTTTGACAACTATATATAGGATTATAAAGTGAATTTGGGAATCTGGCGTACCAGGCAGGGTCTTGTTTATTGAATTCAAACAGTTCTACACTTATAACACTCAGACTCTAGACCCATATGTTTTCTGAATCAACGCTGAGTTTCTCAGTCCCACAGGTAACAGTGGTAAAAGCACACAGCTACTACCACTGACAACACATTTGTTTAAGTGGGTGGGAAAAACAGTCACTAATACAGTCACATTCACTGCACCGCTCCCCTACCTCAGCTGTGGTGCTGTCAGCCTGACAGTCCACTGAGGTTAAAGAGCCAGGGTTAGAGGTCAAAGGTCATACACATCCAGACTGAGGCAATGTGTTGACAGCTGACATCAGTCTGACCATGAGTCTGGTCTGAGCGATACTCTGTCCATCCCAGGAAATAATCATAAATCTAGTATTAAAATAACAACAAAGCTAATCTATAAATATACTATATGTGCATAAATAAAGTATTTACCTATCTGTCTATCCGCCTGTAAACAATGCAGCTTGATTCTATCCAAATCAGCCACCGAGGTCACATTATCAATAACCTGATGTTTTTGAACTTCTAAAATAAATGATGGACCGCACTTATGTAGCGCTTTTCTAGTCTCATCAACCACTCAAATCCCTTTCCACTACAAGCCACATTCACCCACTCACACACACAATCACGCAGTGCTTCTACCATACACACACACTCATACATTGATGGAACAGCCAATCGGAGGCAATTTGAGGTTCAGTATCTTGCCCAAGAGAACTGGAGGGGCCAGGGATCAAACTACCGACCTTATGATTAGTGGACGACCCGCTCTCTCTCGTGTATTTTCATCATGTGCATATTTACAGCTACTGTGTGAGTCTGTTTACTTTAGTGTAGAAACCGGAGTTTTGAGGCTGATACCAAGATTGGAAACTGAGGATTGTTTTGTTTTGTTTTGTTGTGCATATGAATACATAGCACACACATATATACAACACAAGGTAAAACTGGTCGTTACAGCCCAGAGGATTTATTGGTCGCACTAACTGAACTGAAATGATTGTTTGGTTCATCAACTAAAAAACGTATAAATATACTTAGATATATATGCACAAAACACATCTCATCAGCCCTCATCACACAGATGTGCTCTCTCTTCCTCACCATCTGACACTTCCGGCACTTCCTCATGTTTGCTCAAATGAAAACTTCTTCATAAATATTAAATACTGTGAGTATCAGGATCTGTCTCCAGTCCCTCATAGGTGTCTCTACTTGAGTTTCTTATGATGACAGAGTAAAAGCTTCATGTCACTTCTCTAAATTTCAGTTTAACATTAGATTTGAGTGAGAATATGATGCCGACACACACACACACACACACACACAGACACACACACACACACAGGGAGGGAATCCCCTCTCTGGTCTACTAGTTTCCTATCAGCGCTGCTGCTGACTTGCCAACACTGAGATGAAGTATATCTCGCTCCCCCAGGGGCTGCCCCCACACAAATGCATTAAACCACAACTGTACAGCTGACATGCCTCAGGCTCCACACTGGTGATCAATGGTCTCATCACCTCGTTGTTTTCCCCTCCACTGATACAGCAGAGAGAAGGAAAAAAAGCTCTTACTTGAGAAACTGCGTCTCGACACATCTGTTCGCTGTAACTCCCAGTGCCGCTCCTCGCTGGCTCACTTACTGATGTGTATGTTTCCTGCAGCTATCGAAACATGTGTCATCATGTCTTCTAGTCAAGCAGAAAACACATTTGGACAGTTACACAGAAAGGACAGTTAGCACAGTGATTAACTCTCAACAACAAAAACAAACAAACAAATAAAAGTTGAATGATTGATGAGTCCCACTGAACTATTTAAGAGTAGGTCATCATAGGCCAGATGTACAGCTGATAGACTGTCCATGTCACATGGAGATTAAAACATCCTGCACTTATTGTAGCATCTGAATCAAATGTGAGGCTTTGTGTTGTGTTGTGTTGCAAATATGTTTTTTGGTCCTGACAAAAACAGCCTCTGCAACAATGTTGTGAGAACGTGGAGGTGAGGGTAAAGCAAGTAAGAGACAGTAAGATGACAATGACAATATTGCGATTTCACAATATAAAATTAAATAGTTTTTGGAAGTAAAGCCACCATTTTGCCTTTGAGATCACACAATGTATTACTCTGTTTGGGTTATACTGAGTCAATACTTTTCACACCATTTTGTGTGTTTGTCATTTTCACAAAGAGGTATTTGTTTCCAAATAAAATCACCTTTACAAGGCAACAAGCTCTTAATGTTGCAGGGGGGACTCTGTGGTTTATGTCTGTGTTTTACTTTCCAAAGAACCACCACTAATACATTTCGTAGTTTCCTTGCATAATTCACATGAATACACCTCTCAGTCAGTTAGTGAAGGAAGAACTAACTTCCATAGTTTGTCAAAAGGGGCTTCTGCAATGCAGCTGTGCTTTCAGTCCGTGTAGAATTGATGCATAAAACACATTTTGAGCAATTTTTTTTATCTGTTCTAATGAAATGAACTTTCTTCCATAGAAATCAGGGGGACAATTCCCCTGCTTTGGAACTGGCATTCAGTCAGATTATCACTCCCTGAAAAAATAAGTACTAAATGTTAGGACCATCAACTGAGGCGCTTTCCTTAACACAGCCCCATTACAGCCCCAACCTATGTCGTAAGTGAGGGTGTTACAGATGAATGGAAGTCATATGGATACTGTACAGTACAGTCAGCTGCTCGTTTACACCTAGATAAAAACTAGTGCCTGATCATATGAGATATAAGGTTCAGTTCATAAGTGCTTTTTGAAGGTGTGTTGAGCTGTGCTGCCTTATAGTGAGAGGTATTTCTTCTATCATTGTTATTGATGCATTTTCAATTGATAATGAATTAATATTTACCATTAATATCCCCAGGTTTATTCCATAGAGTCTCCCAAATTAGTAAAATTAAATATAATTTCTGTCTACACAGTTTGATTAGCCGCAAGTTTGTTAGACATTTTCACCACTGACCAACAGTCGAAAAACCGAAACATTTTGAATTTGAATTTTTTTCATTGAAAACTAGGGTAAACTAGCAAGTATTCAAGTTTGAAATTTTACCAAAAGCAAAACTTTATATATATATATATTATATATAGTTGTAGAGATTTTGGGACAACAAAAATAAGAGTAAAGTCACGGGACAGTTTAAAGTTATTGAGGTTGAATCTTTTTGACAACCAGATTAACTGCTGCTTTTGAACAGCTTCAGTCCCACAGAACGTGCCCGGAGACACTCCTGGTCACCTAGCAACGCAAAAACCTCGTCGACCAATCAGACGCTTTGCTGGGCGCATTGGTACAATCAAACTCGACGATTTTACCACTGTGTGAACCGTTGACGATGAAAGTTGGAGTTTCAGGTAAATATATAATGTGTGTGTGTTTTATTTATCATAAAATTAGTAAAATCATTAATATTGTACTTTTATAACGTAAAAGTGACGTTACATAGATAGAGGGACTGTGTCATGTCACGGCTGTGCATCTGTTTCAGTGGGTTGTACTTCGGCTGTATAAAGCAGGCGTGTCCTCAGCAGCGAGAGTGGTTTAAACAGTTTGTTTTAAGCGGTGGCTGTGTCTTCTCTCTCAGGCTGTGGATTATGTGGATGCGTCTGCACGAATGCCAAGTTAACGTCTTCTTTTTCGGATCTTGAATGCTTTCAGAGCTCACTTTTGGAAACGTATGTACTGCTTTCATCCATCATTTAGCTATTTCTGTCTATGGAAACCGTGCTTTTACTCCGTAGTTTGGAAAGTAACGCTAATTTAGTTTCGCTAAATTTAAGTTTACCCAAGCCGCAGCCATGATTCAAAAGCGTGATATCAGTTAGGACACTTTAACGTTACATAGATTGTTTTAACTTCGTTCTTAACATATGTTTACTTACGTAACTTTACTGACTTTACTGAGGGATTCTTTGCCATATGGATGATATTGAGTCAAACGTAACGTTATCTAGGTAGCGTAACGGAAACAGGAGTTGGTTTAAAGTCCAGACTGGTACTAGTTTTAACAACGGCTAGCACGAAGTAACGTTAAAGGTAAGAGCAAATGTTGCCTATCATGGGTAAATTGATAAGTCAGCTGGAGCAAATAATTACTGCTGGTGTTTTAGTGAAGTGTGTGTAACTTGTCGTGTTAATCTCGGATGTGCTTATTTATGTAGGAAAACGCCGGGTTCCGAGCACTTTAAGCTAGCCCGGTGTTTGTGTCTCAGCGGTTCTGGAATAAAAGGCAAGCTCGCGCGGTGTGCTGTTCTAGAAGCCTCACGCGCTCTGCCCTTTACTGAGAGCGAGCAGGTTGTCTCGTGCTCGTATTCTGCCCCGCTCGTGCTGAATGGGGTCCTGATGCTGCCGCTGTTTCAACAGATATTTTAACGCTGGCAAGGCAGTTGTACTAATTTATTACAAATATTTATTCATCGAATCGATATTAGAATTGTATTTATTCTGCTTCTATTCATTTAATAGTCAATCAATAATCAGCATCTATTTTGATAATTGATCAATGTCTTGAGACATTTTAAGACCCAAATGTTAATGCCTATGATAGTTTAGTTAATATCTTTGGGACGTCTACAGATGTCTCCTCGAGCTCTGGGAATTTTGGGTTGAGATTTTTCACAATATTCTAACATTTTATTAACCAAACAACTTGATGATTAATCAACAAATTAGTCAATGTTAAAAAAAAGTGTTAGTCACAGCCCTGATTTACTGATACAATTAAGTCATTCAGTGTTTTTTATTGATAAGAAAGAAAATAGATTAAAAATTGTCTGATTCTGTAGGGTTTGTTTGGTTTGCTTTAAATATCATCATCATCATTTTCTCTCTTACCATTTTAGTTAATCTGAACTTTGTGAGAAGATGGACAACAAGGAGGTATCAAAGAGCTGTTCTGTCAGTGTTCTGTCCTGGGAGCAGGTGAGCCGGCTTAATGAAGTCCTGACAGAGGTTGTGCCTGTTCATGGACGGGGGAACTTCCCTACCTTAGAGGTGCGCCTGAAAGACATTGTGGCATGGGTGCGCTCACGCCTAGAGCTGAGTGGCATTAGAGTAAAGGACATACGGCTCAATGGCTCTACAGCCAGCCATGTGCTGGTCCAGGATATTGGATGGAGCTATAAGGATCTGGACGTCATCTTCAGGGTGGACCTGCCACATGAGGCAGAGTTCAGGCTCATTAAAGATGTGGTGCTGGGTACCCTGCTGGACTTTCTGCCTGAGGGTGTGAACAAAGAGAAAATTACACCCATGACTCTGAAAGAGGCTTACGTCCAGAAGCTCGTGAAGGTCAACACAGAACAGGACCGCTGGAGCCTCATCTCCCTCTCCAATAATAATGGCCGCAATGTGGAGCTGAAGTTTGTGGACTCAATACGCCGGCAGTTTGAGTTCAGTGTGGACTCCTTTCAGATAGTGCTGGACTCCATGCTGGCCTACTACGAGCTGGCACAGACGCCCATGTCACAGGCATTTCACCCCACTGTGAGTGGGGAGAGCATGTACGGGGACTTCAACATGGCACTGAGCCACCTGCGGAACAAGCTCATTGACACCAAGCGGCCTGAGGAGATCCGAGGCGGCGGTCTGCTGAAATACTGCAATCTGCTGGTGCGGGACTTTCGGCCTGCCAGCGAGGAGGAGTTCAAGGGCCTGGAGCGGTACATGTGTTCACGCTTCTTCATTGACTTTCCAGACATTGGTGAGCAGCAGCGCAAGGTGGAGGCCTACCTCCAGAGCCACTTTATAGGTGAGGAGAAGAGCAAGTATGACTACCTCATGATCCTGCGGCGAGTGGTCAACGAGAGCACGGTGTGCCTCATGGGCCACGAGCGGCGGCAGACCCTCCACCTCATCTCGCTGATGGCCTTCCGAGTGCTGGCAGAGCAGAACGCCATCCCAGACGCGTCCTGCGTCACCTGCTACTATCAGCCAGCGCCTTACGTCCGAGACCACAACTTCAGCAACTATTATGTGGCTAACCAGAACATTCCAACATGGCTGCCATGTAACTGACAAAACAAGCAAGTGGAAGGATGTACAAGAGGGCACTGCTGCTGCTGCTTTTGAGAAGAGAGAAGGCATAAAAAAAACTCCCAAAAAAATTTATATAGAGGCAATAAATGCTATGTTCCTCTCAAGGCACAATTATGTTTAAGTGGACAAGTGTTTTGCTTTGTTTTTTGCAATCCTTTCTCATTCCTTATCTACAGAGGTGTCTAGGTCATTGAATAGAAAGTGATATTTTTTAAGTGTTATTTAGATTTTTTTTTTTTTTTTTCTCTCATCATGTTTGGTTGTTTCCCTGTTTATCAACCTTATTCTTAATGGAGTTGTGTTTTGTGCCTTAACCTCCAGGTTTACCCCCCAGTAATTTAAGTATGGGCTGTTTTTGAAGTAAGGGAATAAGAAAATGTTAGAGCCTTAAATTTGGTTTTCTCCTGTGATTAAAGAAAAAAAAAAAAAAAAAAAGTGTGAAAAGGCAGAAAAAAATACAGAAAATATGAAAAATAGTGTTATTGGGGGAGGGGCAGTAGTATTAAAGGTTTTCGTCCCCAAAAAAAATAAAAAAAGCAGAGCACTGGTGTTAAAATGTTTAGGTCACTGGGGAGGGAAGAAATGTGGTATATGAATAACTTTTGGTCACATCACAAGTGAAGGGGAAGTGAGAGGAATCAATTTGTTTTAATTATTTTTGAGACGTAAGTATCGCTCACAGATGTTAGTGCTCTCCCTAATATGCCGGCAGTGCCTGTGATTTGTAAACAATGCGAGAGAAAATGTGTGTATTTTTATTTCCACTGTGAATTTCAGTATAGGGGAAATATACAAGCTCCCCTCCTCCCCCTCTATCCAGTTTTCTCAGCCCTGTACTTTCCAGTCGAGACTTGCTTTGAGTGGAAATCTGCAGTGAGACAGTTCAGGCCTCAGATAGACGGGGCTCCTGTGTGTCTGAGGACTTTATTTTTCCCTGTTTTCAAGTCACTTCCAAAGCCACCACCAGTGACCTCCAGATGTCACAATCCTCTGGCTATTGTTGGAGGTTGGCCCTCAGGTCAGAGTGAACATGGGCCTGTTGACAGAATGCCTCACTGCCTGGAGCAAGAGCTGGCTGGGAGTCCTGGAGTGACAGGCTGACTGGCTGTCCCTTCCCTTAAAAGGAGCAGCACATGGTGGGCCCGCAGGGTCGTCCCTCACAACCATTGCAGGCTCGACAGCAGCTCTGAAACGGGATCCTCCTCTGACTCAGCACAGAGTCTGACTCTCCAACTACAGGCCGACTATAATTATCCTCCTTTTTTCCCAGGGGAGGTACCTTCAGAGTACGGAACCAGGGATGGGTGTGTTAGCAGCAGCAGCAGCAGCAGCAGCAGTCCTGCAACCTTACATGTGTGGGAGCTGAATCACTTCCTGTCCTCCCCTTTCTGGTGTCTGCTGGGACCACATAGTGTTCAAACCCCTTTTGTGGTCATGGGAGGACAGACACCTCAGAGTTCGACTGGTATGTTAAGAGAAACGCCAGCATGTCTGCTAGAGGGATACCTCTCCCCTTTTGGACTAGCATATTGATTTATCGTGGAATCTACAACCACAAGGCCCCTCACACCAGCTGTGATGGAGTTGCCCCCCACCCCCACATCAACCCCCAACCCTATGAATTTCTATTTCTAGCCAAGCCTATTATTATCTGTGAATTTTGAGCATTTGCAGTGTGGCATTACTAGCAGACGGGCTAAGCTGTGACTTCAACCTTTCATCTCTCCTCTTCCCTTCCCTGACAACATCACATCCAGGTTTGAGAGGAGAAAAGTTGTTCTTAAACTTCTTATTTAAGTGGCAGCTGCTGTGTGTCATCCCCCCTCGCCCTCAGTTCCTCAGAAGCCCTGGCTTATTCCTGCGCACTGCATTGCTGCTGCTGCGGCGGCGGCAGCTCATGTTAATACCAGATAACCAGGAGCGTCTCTTATCGGGCTGGCTCACAGCTCCTGGCTGGAGAATAGTTAGTGGAAGGTCAGCCCGGCCTCTTTTGCAGGTCACGCCTGGGGGTCAGGGTATGATGTGCTGGCTCAGATGCTGAGTTTTGGTATGGGAACTGCCATAGCCTTTTTAACAACATGTGAGGTGCCACATACTTTCTCACTCTGGACCAAAGTCTGCTTTACAACCAGCAACTGAAGCACTCAAGTGCCTATCACTTTTTGGAGAGTGATGTAGCTTTTTAAAGGGTTTTTTAATGGCGATCAGGAGGGAAAGGGTTAGCAATTTTTTTTTTTTTTTTTTTTTTTTTTTTTTTTTTTCTGCCCCTTTTAAACCCTGTGAAACTGAATTATGATACAAGCCTCATCATTGTATTTTGAAACTAGTTTATGGGAAGATGAACACATTTTTGGGGGTAGCAAAATAACTTTGGTTTGAATTTGAAATTTGAGTTTTGTTTTTTTGTTTTTTTTTGTTTTAGTTTCAGTCCCAAATCATACTTCTCTGTGAAACCCTTGTCTAGTCATTCCCGTTGGTCTTCTCAACCATTTTGTTTTACTCCCTCCTTTGTCTTTTCCTACACGTTTGGGCCTTGCTGTCACTAGCAGCCATGTTGACTTCAGTCTCACATCAATGCCTTTGAAATCCAACTTTTGACTCATTCTGATTGTTGAAACAGATGTTATATATTTACGCCCTTAATTTGATGGACCGCCAAGCATTGCAGCTCTGCCTGCTCCGACACAACCGGGCTAAATTTGTTTTGCTGACAGTTCTGTCCCCATCCAAACCAAAGCAATACCTGAAGTGCACTGATGAGCCATACCGTGGCACAGTAGCTGGAGGTCACTCAGCAGAGACCCCGTACTAACAGAAGCACTTTAAAGAGGCCTTGTTTTACTCCAAACCCAGCCACCTGAGAGGAATGTAAATAAGCTAATGTTGTCAATTGCTGAGGGAGTTGAGCTGGTTCTCAGGGACATACTGTGTTTTTGCGGGCTTTGTTTTGTCCCTTTTTTGTTTTTGGGAGGGTGAATTGGTTTAATTTCCCCCTGACATTGAGACATCACCTCCTAATATTCACCTTCATTTTGTGTCTATTGTTCTCTCTGTGTTAATTTTAACACTGACTCTCCTCTTCTTACCAAAACTAAAGGTTCTTATTATTTAGGGTACATCATACCTGAAGTTGGAGGCAGCCAGCAGACTTCAGCTTGCTCCGGCCTGACAGCAGTGCTGGGTTTTTATCTGTGCATCCAGATGCTCTGAAACCTCGTAATCACTCAGTGGATAGTCCCCTCCCAGGTTGGTGCTAACAGATGGATTTATCACCACACTCGTAAGCCTAAGATGATCTTTGCTTTGTTTGAAAGCCAGGGGACAAAACATTGATTTAGTGCTGAAATCCCTTTCATGGAATGGCAGCCCAGAATCTCTCGATCATTCCCCAGTTTAATTCTTCTCTGAGTGAAGATCAATTGATTTTTATCAGAGCTTGGAGCCACATTCAAAACCAGCAGCCCGGTTACGCTGCGGCTCACAGTTGCAGGTCGAAGTCTGCTGAGCATGATCAGGTCTAGTCTCTTGTTGGGCTTCTTCTTCTTCACATCGCTCGCTTTAAAATAAGTCACGAGTGAGGTCAAAGAAAATGCAATGAACAAAAACT
Source organism: Seriola aureovittata (assembly GCF_021018895.1). Taxonomy (NCBI): domain Eukaryota; kingdom Metazoa; phylum Chordata; class Actinopteri; order Carangiformes; family Carangidae; genus Seriola; species Seriola aureovittata. The sequence continues at coordinate 7,363,389 of NC_079374.1, read as the reverse complement.
TGCATTTTCCAGACAAGTCGATGGTGAATGTAGCCTAGAATGTAAATCCTCTACGTTGTTTGTGTCCAACCTAACTTTACGTGTTTACGGTTATTGTGGCTTTTGTTTTTTCTGACGACTGAACTTGTGTTCCTGTTTATGAAAGCTTTACCTTCCCCACTAGATGAGAGTGGGATGCAGCAGGGCTCATATAAAATCACTTCCTTCGTCAGAGTTGGCATATGTATGTCGATGTACACATTTTTTGTGAAGGACAATGTGGAAAAAGAAAGAGGATGAAGTGTATTTTGCTTTTCTTTTTTTTCCTTTTTTTTAAATTTTTTTTTTTATATAGATATTCTGCCCCCGCTTTTTTCTGCTGTAAACTTGTCCTTGCTATTGATCCTGTTGCTTCTCACTCACCTCGCCTTTGGTCGCCCACACTTGTTTGGGCCTTTGTTTATTAGTACGGTGTGTTTTTTCTCTTTGACACCTGTAGATGTATTTTTTTGGAGGGGGTGCAGAGAAAGCTGTGGATTAGATATTTAGTGGTCACGCTTGTCTGAAGTACAAGTCTTACACCATAGGAATGTGACGGAGGCCCTCTGAAAGCTCTCCTGCAATTTCTATATGAAGAGTTGTGAAATCCTTTTTTTTTTTTTTTTTTTTTTTTTTTTTTTTTTTTTTTTTTTTGCAGCAGATTTGTTTACGTTAATGTGTGGAGATGTGTGTGTGCTCGTTTGCATGTGTGTATGAAGGGATGCCTGTGGAAATACAAGTTTAAAAAGTGGGGAAAATATGACATTTGTGGCACTATATATATATATATATATATATATATATATATATATATATATTTTTTTTTTTTTTTTTTTTTGAAATAGTTAATGCAAAAGAGCTTTTTTGTCAGCTTTGTGATTGTGACAGTGACTTTGATGGTTACAACCATTATACTATTTCATTTTTCAGCACTTTTACCTCACTTGAGTTTTTCCTTTGAATGGAAATGTACTTGTACATCAGGAAAATGTGTTTGAAGAGGAAATAATGAATAAAGAGTATTAAATGCAATACCTGTTTCAGCTGTTTTTGGTGACTGGAATATCACATGTCAAGCTGTGTCTTACAAATTTATCCAGAATAAACTCTTAAAGTGCTGTATGTGTAAAAATGTTAAGACAAGTTTTATTGTGGCTGGCAGGTGGTAATGCGTCTTACTTAAAACTCAAACACACCCTCCAACATTAAACTGCCAGACCTGTCAGACTACAATAAAAGTTTATTTTTTACCTGAGGAACAGTCATTTGAAAAATAAAATGAATGCCCGGTCAGTCTTCTTGTTCAAGGTATTTTATCTCTGACAAAAGAAAATGCTGTGTATGCAGCCACATTGGTAGTCTGGCCTGGCCAGAGGTGATAATTTAAAAACAGGTAAGCAAAACTTGTCTGGTTTATGAATATGATTTAAGTCAAGTAAATTTTTATTTTAAATCAAAGTATTGCATAGGAGTGTGAAGCAAGTATGAATAACGATCAATCACAACATTAAAAACAGGTATAGGTTTTAATGTTGTGAATCATCAATTTTAAAAAAAACAAGAGTTTATTCTGAGCCATTAGAAATGTGATGTAATACCTTTTTGTTTCAATTATTTTCCAGGGCTTTGAAGTCAAAAGATACACCTATAAGCCTCAACATTAAAACCATTCACCTGTTTTAGTGTTGTAGCTGATCGGTGTATAATACAGTACAGTACAGTACAATAAATACAGTAAAGCAGCTGGAAAAATAAAGGTTAATGCAAAACAAACTCAATAAAATAAAAGACGCAGTAGAAACTGGAGAACACAGAGTAGCAGGAATATCCTCAGGAATGTTTCACCATAGTTTGCAGAAGCTCACCAGGAACTATGGAATTTAAACCCATCTTTGAATGCAAAAGGCCCCGAAGCCAGAGCTCCTGTGACACATGACGCTCATTGAGTCCCTTTTGAGTCACATGACTCTGCTGTCCTGCTGTGAAACATCTTCACTTTTAAAATGTCAAATCAAAGAAGTCATCCTGACACCTTCAGGAAATATGTGTGTCCCCCACATGCATGAGGGACATGGGGGCGACACATGCATGAGATACCCATCATCCTGTAGTCTGTTCATATGATAATACATTTGCACTATAAGGTGTTGAAAGTATAATTAACTGCAGTGAGTACAGTGCAGAGGGAGGATACTGCTGTGGAGTGGGGGATGAGGGTGTATTTGGTTTTTCGTTGCATGTTGAAAATTGATAACAGCAAACAATGGTGGTGAAAGGAATTTTGTTTGTGCTGCTCACAAGTTTATTATTTTAAAAATCAATCCAACAACATCTATTTCTAAGAGTATTTCCTCAACAGGGAATTGGGTGAAGTGACTTGAATAAACAGCCATAACGTCTTGATTGATATTCTCTCAGCAGATTCATACGTTTATGCTACAGTGAAGGGGGTTATTAACCTGACTGCTTCGCCGTAGTTTGAAGGGATGTTTGATCTTTGTGTGCACTTTCAGAAAGTGGTGTTAACATATTTCTTTTACCATCCAGTCCAGCTCCATCCTCTCTTCGCTTCAGTCTTGTGGGCATCCCGATGGTGACTTTAACCAGAGATGTTTTCCATCTCCATTACTGGGGAAGCGGTTAGTGGGGAGATCAGCATTCAGAACTTTAAATCCCGTTCTTGCTGATCTGGGCACAGTGGAAAACACTCTACCCCTGCCAGAGTTTTATTGGGTAATAACAGCCTGGACATTGTTTCTGTGAACACGGTGCTTTAGGAGCACTTCAAAGTGTATCGGCCTCGACATGCATTTACATCACCACACGCTCTCCGGAGTCGCTGCCTCTAACTAAACATGAGAGGTGAAGCTTTCACTGCAAATGGGTTGTGTTTTGTGAAGTAAGTGAGTGTGTGGTTGTAAATTTGTTTTCCCTATCACACACTTGCGTTGTGTGGTTGTAGTCTGCTCATCCATCCTATGATGCAGGCCGTTGAAGCTATGTCATTTTCCACGCAGACAGGAAGCCCCCCTCCAGTTTTGAGTCACCAGCTGCCATTCATAAAACGCACCGACTTATCTACAGGCAGTGACTCACTGTGTGGACTTAGGTAACGCAGCAATCTGCCCTCACCAACATCTTTTTCCATTCCCCTCCGACCATGTGCTGATGCTGCTTTATGGACTGTATTAACCTTTAATTTTTTTTAACCAACCCTGACTCCCTTCCTCCTCTTTCTCCTCCTCTTCCTCTCTCAACTGTGGTTTGTGGTTTCATGTGAATAAAGCTGCAAAAATCTCTCTAGAGAGTTCCCTCTTCATTGTGAAATGCAATGAATATGTAGTTTATTGTAGAAAACTCTGGTTCGATTGTGTGAATTTGAATGTCATCATGCTTCAGAGTTTTTTATACGACACTGCAGCTGGACCAGCGACACGAAAACAGTCTTTTCCCAACCAGGTGGTGCTAATATCACTTGCAAAGCAGCACCTGGCCCCCTCAGTGCTCCTGCCTGGCAAAGCTGCAGAGTTTCAGCCAGCCACACTGTTTCTTATGAAACTAGCCTGAAGAGCCACAGCATGCAACCTTTTTTTTTTTTTCTTGGTCACAACTCAGCTCATCATGTTCACATCCCAAAACCTGAGGGTAATTTTGATGGGATATAGTGGCATATGTATTTTTAGTATTAAGTTTGGTATCACTGCCCTTTGAATTTGAAGCAAAAAGGTTCAGATGGAAGCAATAAACTCATGTAGTGATATATGCAAATGATCTGACAGTTAGGAATAATACTGATGGTTGTGCATGTTTTTCAGTGAGTCTTTCTCTTTCAAAATTTAGACAGATTTCCTGCCTTATTTAAGTTAGAGCACTGTTGATACAAGGAGTTTTAATATTAATATTACCAGTATTGTAATTTGCTACACAGGATTATTGTAACGGACTGGGTGACATGTTAACGTAACTGTTCTGTTATATGGTTACTGTGTTAAGGGGGTTAACTGCAGTTATGGTAGAAATGGCTCTTAAGTGCAGATACTGAGTTTTACAGGTTGTCAGTGAATGTGTGTTATGTTTAGGGGCTGTGAAGCCTGTCAGTTATCTCAACAACCTATGACAGTGATTGATGTGCGACTATGTACCTGTGATTCGCGGCTAATGTGGGAGACAGGTTGTCGTTGTGGCTGTTAGCTGGGGAGCGGGAGGAGCTAGTCTACGGCGGGAGTTGTTGAAGTTGTGAAAAGCGCTGAGATTACACGGTGAAAGCTCTTTAAAGTTTGTTGTTTTGGCGTTGGCTACGGCCTACAGTAGCCTGTGTTTAAGTGAACGAATAAAGTACTGGTGAAACCAGCTCAAGACCCGTAGCTTAAGTAGGGACGCTACATTATGTACGATACATTAACCCAATTTAACCTCCTAAACTCAAGGATTTCTTTGCCATCGAACGTGGTTTCTTGCCGGGAGCGGATGATGGTTATTAACTATTGACAAGACCTTCGACCGTTGTTGTTATTAGAAGACTTTAGGTTATAATACGTCCTCTGAGCAGTGCTACGTCTTCAGGACACATTGGAAAAAGCAGTGACTCACTATCTGAAAGCGACGAGCAACTAGCTAGCTGGTTAGCGTGCTAACTTCAGTCGAAGAAAAGACATGATAGAAATAGAAGCAACACTGGATGGTTGCTCTCAACTTCTGGACACAGCTCTTGGCAAGTAAAGGAATGACGCTTGTTGATGAAGTCACAACGCTTCGTCTAGACTGGTAAGTAAACAACTGCCAGTGCTAACGTTAGCTATGTAGCATTAGCAAAACTTACAAATACCTCTTTTAAACTCAATATTTTCACTTTAAATTATACAATATACTTCTTTAAATTAACACAATAATAGATATGTTGTTGGGACCGTAATATGGTGCATGTGTCTGTAAAAGTAGAGTCATAACTGAATTTCCTTCTATATTAAGTAAACAGCTGTTAATGCTACCGTTAGCTATGTAGCAGTAGCAAAACTTACAAATAACTCCCTTAAGGTTAAGCAACTAATATGATAACTGACAGTTTGCAGTCTGTAACAAAACAGTAAGTTTGCTAGAATCAGATTGACTCAGATTTATACCAATAATTTTCTGCATTATTGATTTCCTTAAGAAAATCTAAATAAACATGATAAATTAAACTAAAAATAATTAAATAATCAATTCATGGAGAGTTTTGTTCGAACAGGATGGACTTAGATTAGTCAAACTGGTGTTCATTCGATCCTCCAATATGCTGTCAGCTTCTCGTAATGTCATCGTAAGTTCAACACAAAATGATGAAGCAGCATAGTAACGCACCAGTACAGTCGGTACTTGTCCGAGTGGTCAGGTGAGGAATGAGCTGCTCATTTATTTTGTTGAGTATCTCACATGTCTTTGAGCACGTCTACACAACAGTCCAGAAGCAATAAGGGAGCTTTGGCTCAGACCCTCTGCTCTGCAACTCACACACACTCCACCAGGTGAGATTTCAACCTGAGATCCCTGGCCTGATTCCGTTCAGCACTCTCTGTTTGGTACATGATCAATATCTGGAGTCAGCAGCGTGTAATAGATGAAATGTTTCCATTCTAACTAGACAATAAAAATAAGACAAACCTCTTTAAGGTCCAAATACAAAACACATGATCCCAGATCGAAGCTGTCAGCCATAAATAACCGTAAATATTCCTCTGGTTCACAAAGTTATGTTCATGGAGTCAGTCACGCTCTTACTGAGAAACTTGAAGACTTGGCGTACCTAAAAATATTGAGACTGAAAGATGACTTGGCTCCAGTAGTTTTCCTCTTGCCCCCTCTGTTTTCCTTCTTTTCCGTCCTTTCTTCTTATTTCTGTCTGTTCTTTGTGTCTTTTTTCCTTCCCCCCTGTCCCTTCTTAAACTGCTCTTACATATTAGCCTATTTCAGCCACCACACATGTACACTGGAAGAGAGTGGGATTCCTGGAAACTCCACAGGCAGCAGTTTTTATTGGAAATACATTTTATGAAAGATTCAAAGAAGAAGAAATCCCTTGTGCCTCATGATACTTCAAAACGTCAGATCATTTCACCAAAACTATCCACATGACTAAATGCCACTAGAGCTAAGAATATATGCCATTTATTTCTATAAAAATGTTGATTATATCACTTACACTTTTTGTGTAACTGTGCTACTGACGTAAACTTGACAACTAGAAACACTGAAACCCAACAATGTATCTCAACAACCTCTCATACTTTTATTTATTTAAGTTCCCCTGTGGATTCTTTGAGCAGTATAGATTTGTTTATTTAGGAATGAGTCACAGCTTTTTTTGTTTGTCGTGTGCAGGCGATACACAGTCCTGCCAATGGGTTCACGCTAATCCACTGATCAACAGGTGGCAGCACAGTGCTCACAGCCGTAGGAATCCACCTATTAAGGCAGGGGAGAAGAAGACTGTCAGCCAGTAGCCATGGATGTAAACAATACAGGGTTTAAATTGTTTGTTTAAATGTTTTATGTGGAAGGAAATTCATTCACCCCATTTGTTTGACCTCAGGGACACACAAAATCCACACTGGATGTACATTTTTGTTTGTTTCCAAGAACACTCCTTCAAAGTAGCTGTGGATATCAGGCGCAGGCGGTCACAGGCCTTTACAGGAAGTCGATTTTCCGCTACACAGGTTAAACTTTTATTGGTCGGTAGCTTGATTTGTCAGATGAGTCAGCATTTCTCACCTGTTGGCGGATTTTTCTATCTGGTTGTTTCCTGGTTGGTTTTCAACTCAAGATTTTCTTCCTGGTAGCGAGGTTTATTTTTAGAGGCAGGGCAAATTTTTTGGCATGGCAGTTCATTTTTCAGTTCAGACTAGCTCCTCTCTCCTTACTTGTGTGTGATGGCAGATGTCGTATATGGTTTTGGAGGCTTTGTTAACGTTGCTGTATCTGGACAACAGACTATTGAATTCATACTATTTTAGTGATATTTACTCTGTTCATTCTAGCTTGGTTTTTATGAACATTTTCCCTTTTATGAATTCGCATTAAAGTTCAGGGATCATTTTTCATTTGAATAATATGAAATGATATGTAATATATCACAGATTTAACATTTATACTTGATCACTTTTCTGTATTTGTTAATATATTAAAGTTTCTACACATCTGCTGTGAACTTTACAAGAGAGATCTACTGTTCTTATCCCTATAAATGCAAAACCTACCAATACAGAACAGTTTGTGTATGAAGTATAAAATACACATATTTGTCATTGTACGTTTACTGAGCTGTCACCTTTTCTCTGATGCAACCATGTGTCTCATTGCCTGAGTTTCAGAACCAGAAACACAGAGAGAGATGACAACTGGTCTCCATGAGGGCGTTTCAGGGCTTCAACAAAACCATACAACCCCTCCCACCCCTCCACTATCCATCCTGTGCATGCAAACACAACCCTACGTGAAACACATGCACCCACACACACACACATACACACACAAAACCCCCTCCAGCAGTGTTTGGCCAGTTCAAACAATGCATGATTTCTGGAAAAATACCGACACAAGTATGCAGGGGAGAGTGAGACAATGGATAGTTAACAGAGAGCAGAGAGCGTGGGGATGCGGGCGCTGTCACCATACATCTTTCTCTGATTCACACACCTGCCTCTGGTCTCTAACAGCAGCTGAATTTGTTCATTTTTTTCCCATGTTTCTATTTTGTACCTCTAGTTTTCGCCACACTTTATTTATGCCTTCGCTGTGGTCGTGTCCTGAGTTTCTCTCTTGTGTTTTATGAGAGGCAAATGTTCATGATGTCATTTTCAGCAGAGGTGTAGAGACCCTGTAGGTTTGCGATGACTCATTTGCTTAGATGTTTTGACAAAGTATCCTGCTGTTTTTGGAAAAGAAGTTACAGCTCGGTCTTGTTGTGACTATGAGGATTTTTCAGATGCTTTGAGAAATCCTCCTGATATAAAAGAAATGCAGAGGGATCAAATTTCAACTTTCAGGCATTAACTTGAAAGAATCTTCTCATTGTGCAAGTTAATTTGGCAGACCAGTGATTACTGATGGGAACAGGAAGTGGTGATTTCACTGAAATGATATAATGTTCTCTCTTATTGTATCTCTAGCCACGTAGATAGTTTTGGTTTTAGGTGTCTGTCTATTGGATTTCTGCTACCATCCAATACAATACAACTGAGGTGAATGGAACTGACTGTAGCCTGTGGTGCTCACAGAAAATGGATAATCCACAGACTGAAGTGTCAACACTTTCCATTTGGTTTATTTATTTATTTTGGCAGAAACAGGTTCCAGTAGAAATTACATTGATATTTTACTAATTTGGACCCGCTCATGTGTTTGAGAGAAATGTAATGCTGTTTTTTTTTTTAAATCAACATAATGAGGAAACATTGTTAATGAGTGTATCTGTTGATTGACAATGCTGTTAATTTGTGGAAAACAAATTAATAGGTGATGATACTTGCTTATGGCAAGATCCACTCATATCAGCTACACAATAGTTAACCACCATAGTTTTCTTGGCTATAATTAGAGATTTGCTTTTATACTAGGCAGTTGCTGTTTTATTGACTTTCTGTATCCTGCACTAATCCTACTGAGGTTTTGTGGGTGTGCACGTGACCACTCACAGCACTTGGTTAAGGTAAGAGAAAGATGGAGGTCAAGCACAAGCTGTGTCTGCTTTTTCTTTCTTTTTTTTTTTCCTTTTTTTTTGGACAAAAGTTTATTATTTTTGATATGTTTCTATAACAACAACACAATGAGTGACAGGAAACAGTACAGAAACCCTGAACAACATATTCACAAACTGTGTCAGCGTTTGTTTGTCCACTGTTTACAGGACTTAGAGCCAAAAAACAAACTACAGGGGTTAGAAGTTGACATCAACCCTCCAAGATAAGTCAAGCTTGGTAGGGTTACAATAGTCCTATGATGGTAACCACAGGCCTGGGTTGATTGTTTAGTGGAGGAACTCTGCTTTAATATGAAATGTGGCTTAGTGATCATCATGGCCTTGTAATGAGACTGATACATTTCTCCCATTTGGCGTGGTACAGGTCTAACCGGTTTACCATACTACAGCGGGGTCCAAAAGTCTGACACCACTTTCTCATTCACTTGATTGGGAAAGTGGTCTCAGACTTTTGGATCCCACTGCATATATCAGTTCTTCATTGGCTGCCACTGAGGAAGATCTAATAATTTTCATCCCCTAATGAGGAGCCTTCGTCCCAGCCGATGACTCAGTGGATCCACATCGCCTGAGGTTCAAATATCTGCCTTAGACGGGCCGAGTTTGGTAGAAATTGAATTTCCTGATCCATGATCAGTTTAATATTCTCATGAATTGCTGTCCATGATCTCAGCCTTTGTTTGTACAGTCCAAATTTCAATACTAAACCAAACACTTGACCTTTAACAAACATTTAAGTTTATATTTACAGAAATCTAACCACATGTGAACGTAGACAACCCACAGTCAGTCCTACACTTTGCACTCCCACCATCCACCCCAACTGCTTTCATACAACCTTTGTGTGGTACTTCATAGGGATGAAAAAAAGTTTCCCGTTAACATCACTGAGTCATGTGGCAAACAATGCGGTGGTGTATAAATTTATATCAAAAATCAGGTGATTCAGGTGATTGAGTTGAGTAGTTGAGTACTTTCCCTGCTGGTTCCACAGGAAATATTGGCACACATTGTGAAGAGACAGCAGAACATCACCAGGACTTTTCATGACAGTGTACAATACCTATAGACTGAGCATTCTTCAAACTGAAAACTACAGTGCTGGTGGTCACCTGCAGCTTGACTACTTTGCAGTTACTGAGGGATGATATTATGATATTTCTTATTTTAGTGAGACTTTATTGACAAAATTGCTCTACAAAGTCCATCAAAAATAAACTGTCTTTCAAAGAACAAAGGTCATGATTCAAGTGTAGCTTGTGAATCAGCAGTATTTACAGAGTTGACTCTTGTTTCACAACACCCACTGCTGTTTGACTGTGTGGGACAGAATAAAGTTAGCATGATTAGTCATTACCAGAACAGACTGTGTTTTAGGAATCATCAAACTGTTATGGCACTGTGAGCCTAAGTACTGTAAAATTTGAGTGAAGCAGAAATGATGCAGCGTAGTTCGGCAGGGTGTCGTGTTGAGAAATGCTCCGGCAGGCACTAAATGTTCTGCAGCTGTTGATCATCAGCGCCGCAGCAGAAGATGTTTGTTGCCACCAGATAAATTGAACTCATTTGTGTGATAATTAATGTCGAAAAGTGCTTTCATATCCTCTCTGTTCCTTCCTGTTTTTGGTGGGCCTGCGCAGGGTCCTAGGGGTTAGTGCAGATTAATTAGTGCTTGGCTCGATTGAAGCTGATGTACTGTAGATCCCTGAGAAACCTCATCAGCATCCATGCGAAAGATCCAAGAGTAATGAGCTGTGGCACTGATAGCATCTGTTTTCTGGGATGATGATTTTGTTGATTATGTGTTGTGTGTGTGTTTTGTTCCTCCATGTGTGTGAGTGAAAGTATTGCGGTGCAGGCAGGGGAGCGTGTTGACGAACCTGCCACATGTTTGATTGTCCCGGCTGAGGATAAGCTGCCGTAACACTGGGCGTCTTTTTTGGCTGAACCACGTCTGATTCTGCCCATTTTGATGATTTGAGCCAGATGTCAAAGACTTTGCTGCTTTTGAGAGATTTGATCTTTTTCATTACCAAAAGATATTGCGATATTTTTGTTTCATTCAATTTTATTCATGTTTACTCAGCTTCTAGTCCATGCTGGTCCATCAACAATGTGTTGACCATCAATGAGAAATCTTACATGTGCACAGTGTCCTGGTTTTGGTCATATTTGGTGTATAAGGTTAATACAGAGCATACAGATAGGTGCCGACGAAGGAAGAATCAACACAAGAAGTCTAAGTAGGACTCCAGAACAGCTACAATGCTCCTCAACATATATTCTCCAGGTCTGTGGACCTCTACAGGAGAAATGAACACCATTCCTCCAAAGGATATTCTCTCATTTGGTGTTTTGATATTGGTAGTGGACAGCGGCGAGCTGGGCCTTCAACTCAACTCAACTGACCAACCCTCGCCCCCCCCATACCCTCTTCTTCTTCACTTCTTCCAACAGGTGGTCTGCCAAAACAATTTTTTCAAGTTCCAGCTGCGGGGCTTTGGGCATGCTTCCTTTCATTAGTTTGCTGCTTACAAATTGTAAGTGTCCCCACAACGTTCTGTTGAGTTTTCAGCGAGCGCACCTATTCAAAAAGCCAGTGACGAGATCCCCTGTGCGATAGCTCTGGCCTTGAGTCTTCAGGAAGGCCTAGAGCAGTGATTTTTGGTCCCACCCAGTATAGATCAAAATGTGATTGGTTAATTCACCTGCTACTTTCTAAACAAACATGCAGCTATTGGGGCCTCTGTCCCGATTATAAAGTCCTAACCAATGACTGAGCCAGCTAACCTTTTCTCTGTGATGTCACCCATAGGTTTCTGAAGAGCGGTTTTGAAGCTCAGAGTGAGCTTTCCCGCCATCAACATCTTGGCAGAGCCTGACTCCGCTGAACACTGAGAGAACGCTGAGACTTTGGTACATGTCGGTTTGTGGCCAACATACACCCACTCAATTATGCAGAACTTTAAGCCTTAATAAAGACGAGTGAGTAATATAAAAATTCACTCCCACACAGGTGTAATGAATGAGGATATATACAGACTAAAACCATTGTTTATTTCTGTTGTAAAGTTGGGAATCTTAACATGTGAGTCGACGGGGATTGATTCACTTTTGGAGCCAATTTCCAGCAGCCATTTGAAGAAGTGTCTTCTGTGTTGGCTTCATTTAACTCCAACCCTTTCATTTCTGAAACACACTTGATAGAAAATTAGGCCAAAATTAAAAAAATAGAAGAGAATAATCATTAAATGAAAAAGATTAAAAATGCTGATTATGTTTGGCCTTCTCTAAAGAAAGAGAAGACCCTGATCATCATCATCTACCAAATCCCCTAATAGCTGCATTGAGTTCTGCTGAGTGTGAAAGTCATATCATGTAATTTACACCATTTTCATACTCATCAAACCATTCAGTGAACCCCCCTGTTCCTTCTGTTGCTTGTATTTGTGTATGTGTCTCCACTCATTTAATTCAGATTATTCTATTAATTTGTCACCCATTTGTTATTCACATTCCTGTGTACATGAGTGGTAAACAGTTGTGAGCCTGTGAACTGTGGAACAATAATAAATAAGCAGGATTAATTGGTGATATGACAGTGAGTGTCAGAGTACAGCTCAGCGTGAGCTCTTGGTTTATTCATGGATGAAATTCATTCATTGGACGTCTTTGTGACAAACATTTAACTGTTGATTAGGTCTCTGGAATTAATACAGCTGCTATCTCTTGTGTTTGTTTCCCTCCAGCTGGTACCATCCAAGGTCACCAGTGCATAAAGGGCTCACCTCATAACCTTTTTATTATGTCATGCTTCACTCCCTAAAGCAGAAATCCTTGGACGAACTTTCCTGGTAGCTGTGACTCATTAACTCTGCATTAGTTTTGCATTGATTCCCTGCCACCCAGACATCCAAACCTCATGTTCATGGCATTTCTGATGATATTATAGATTTATATTATGTATTTTATTTGTGATAATAAATACACTGCGGTGGATGCTGTGACTCCCAATGGAGCAAAGCCTACAAACCACTGCTATGTTCATACACAACATGCTCCACTGTTTAACGTAAACACATATTTAAACACCTGGGCAGTTTGACAGTCTGTATTAACTATCCAACCACCCTCCTTCTCCTCTGCCAGTGCTGCCACTGCTTACTCAGCTTTTATCAGCCCCACCAGCATAGCAGCATCCTCCTGTACACTCTGGCTGTAGTCTCCAACAGGAAGCTATTACATATCAATATTATAATTGCTGTTTCTCTGCAGGATTATTTACTGTAAGTGTACGCTTCGGGGAGTTATGAGGGTCAGATCCAAGACGCCAAATGTTATTGCTGGGCTTCCTTCTTGCATAAACGAACTTTTCAAAAGTTCAAAAGTTGACTGGGGTTTGGTTTATTTCAAGAAAACAGTCTTAGATAATAAAGATTAGGAGCAGTTGATTCACATCTTCTTTTCACAAAATTACTTTCAAGCCCCAGTTATGTTAAAAATGTGAGTCTTATCCCTTTAAAGCTGCACTGTCTGATGTGTGTGGCTGCAAAGAGACGATCAAATCCCCAAAAACTAAAACTCCAGATTCACTGTTAAGATATCTACACTTCTCTGACCACAGGACATGAGAAATAAAAACTAAAGAGCAAAGTGCAAACCTGCCTTTGATATGTGTAATTATAAAGACTCACAGCTGGGCTGTAACATGACTGTGCAGTTTACTGACACATAGCATATCTAGGTATTGAAATTTAAACATTCAAAGGAGGTATTTGTACGTTTTGCATCATTAGAATTAACAGCTGTTTACTTACCAGTCTCTTCAGCATTAAACTTTCCAACCAAGGGCTGAATCCAGTGGTGACAAGCAACTCTCTCGTTTTGCTTCTATTTTTATCACTTCTTTTCCATGCTAACCAGCTCGCCCCAACCCAGTCGGACTGTCTCGTCACTTTCCGACACCGAGTCACTGTAGCGTCCAGTCTGCCCTGAAGTAGTAGCTCTTTTCAGAGGGCGCATTATAACCTCTTGTCTTGTAAAAACAACAATGGCTGAAGCTCTTGGCTAGACTAGTAAGTAAACAGCTGTTAATGCTAACGTTGGCTATGTAGCAATAGCAAAACTTATTAATAGCTCCTTTTAAGTAAAGCTGGTACCATTTGGAGATGCCTGCATGAGAAGTTGCTTAGGGTATATTTCCTTGGAATGCAAAACTAAACATACTACATGGCCAAAAGTATGTGGACACCCAAACAATGCGCTGACGCTTCTATAAAAGCATTACCTAAATGTTGCCACAAAGTTGAAAGCACACTTGAGGTCTAAAATATCACTGCATACAACAGCATTAAGATTTTCTGAACAATGCAAACACTCTCGGTCCAAAAGTATGTGGACAGGGGTGCTCAAAAAACAAAAAAAAATAGTCCTTCAAGAGAAGTTTGCAGTAACATTTGACCCTTCTTTTAAAATCAAGTTCACACACTATTTTTAGTAAAGTTTCATATATTGTATGTTGGATTTAAAGCCTTACAGTCTGTGTTACGCTGCATAAGATTCCCTCACTGAAATGTACAAGGATTTAAAAGCGACACCACCTAAGAACTATTCACAGTCTGGAGGTCCATTAGACCCATTAAACTCCCTCTCCATGTGGCCACTGTCTGGACCTTGACCTGTGAAGGAAACAAATGAACATAAAAAAAATAAAAAGTGTGAGAAGTTGAGCAGCTCATGTAAACTGTCCTCCATTCTCAGGAATCAAGCAAGCTGTGCAAACATCAGCAGCCACTCCCACCCCCACCATGTAGAGCCCCAGAGGAGAGCCATATATAGGAGGACACCGAGGTCCCGAGAAACAGGTGATGGGTGCTGTGTGGAGGGCGACCGACCTGTGGCTGAAACAGAGAAAGAAAAAAGAGAGAGAGGAGGGAGTATGGGGTTCAGCATGTTCTCATGTACCTTTCCACGCACTGGTGGTTCACTTCCCAGAAGGGACTTGCATTCAACCCCCTTCAGCACAAATACACACACACACACACACACACAACTCCCATCTACCCCTCAATCTATGTAAAGCATACGCACATGCAGCCTTACAGATCCTGTGCCAAGCATGACAGGATGGCTGTGCTTGCATGTCTATCTCCTGAGGATTTACATATGTGTTACCACCACAGTCATTTTTCACATTCTCATCAGAGCAAGGTCAGTGCAGCATGTGTTTGGCCATAAATGTTAAAGAACCTCAGACTCCATCTGACTGCGTTTGTGTCCTTCCTCTCCAGACTCTGTTAACAGTCTCTGTACTTTCAATACACTCTGACATGCTGCTCTCATTATGGCCCTTTAAGATATAGCCCTCTTCCCTCAGGGTGTCTGATCCCCTTCCAGACACATAAGAAAATTGGCCATATGTCTGTGCACTCTGTCAGACAGCACGTGTCTCACACCATGTCTGCAGAGTGAAGAACAGAGGTTAGAAAGGGTCATGATTGACTTCAAACTCGTAGGCTATACATCCCCAGGACAAAGAGGACTTTTTTTTTTATCTTTAAGCAAATGTCTAACAACACGTTTCACTTTCATGTTGAAACTGCACAGGAGAAATTTATTATGCAATGAGTCACCTGCTTCAGCAGTCTAACTCACAGTGAATAACACTTTTGAATCTTCTCTGCTTGACCAGAGTTGGAAGAAGTACTGTAATCCTTTACTTAAGTGAAAGTATTAATGCAGCACTATTTAAAAGTCCTGCATTTAAAGTCCTACGTTAGTGAAAGTACAGAACATTATCAGCAACATGTACATAAAGTATCAAAGTAAAAGTCTTAGATTATAGATTAGATTTAGATTAGTCCTTCAAAGGGTCACATGATAAATCTGAGGGGTTGTAAAATGATTGATGAGAGAGGAAAGAGGGAAAACAATAAGTTCTAATCTGTTTTCAATTTTTTTTGACTGCTCTTGCTTTTTTGTGAGATATTTGATAATTTGAAATGTTATTGAAATGAAACCATGTGAGAAGTTTAGAGAGGAAATGTCTCTCTGCTGGAAACTTCTAACAACTCACAGACATCTGAAACATCACAAGGAGTCACTAAGAAACATTTGTTTAATTTTAAAGTGCTGAACTTGAGTAGATGTTCTTATTTACTTGGCGTCCAGGCAACCAAGCAGTATGTTTTACCAAGCTCTTATTTGCGTCAACATCCAAATGATTTATTTTGTTTTTTATTTTCATTGCAGTTGCATCTGCTGAGTTCATGTTCAGCATCAGGTTCAAGCAAGAAACATAAACTGGCTTGAATCCAAAGACTGGGTTTTACAGTCTCTGTCAGCCACCGTGTTTCACTGATCGTAACGCCGCACTCAAAACTGAAGTACAAGGAAGAACATGTTTCTTTGTAAGTTTCTTTTCACCTCACATTCACACCTTTGTTTTCTTTGTTCTCTTTCCGTTTTCAGCAGTTGGAAATTTTGAAGAAGTAAATCAGAAAAGCCAAAACTGAACTCAACAAAGAGTGGTTTGTGTGTGGCGTAAACTGGCTCTATTCCATTTTCCCTCATACTACATCGTTCATAATTCTTCAGCTCATTTGCTTGATATTTGTAAGCATGTAACTGTCTCACAGTTTAGCAGGAAGGGAGTGGATGTTTATTTTCTCACACACACTTTGTTAGTGCCTTTAAACCTGTGACCTTCAGTTGAAAAGAGTCACTTAGCAAAATATATAAAGCATCTATTTCAGGAATTTAAGTAAGATAGTGATGCATTTAAGTCAAGGAAAAAAACAGCTGTTCGATTTTTTGCCTGTCACAACAGATGTCCTCCAATCAGCTTTCACAGGTAAAGTACCTGCTGTGACATCACTGACGTGTAAAGCTCACAGTTTGCTTAAAATGAAACTAAAATTGCCAGGTTTTCACAGGTAACAGGAGAACAGCAATCAAATTAAGCTTGCATTAAATTCTTTATTGAGTAATGGATCAGTAATGGATGTATTAAAAGCTGGATACGGTGACACCACTCAGCCTTGCTGCTAATTTATTTAATACATGAATAAATATATAAAATAAATAATTCTAATGGCCACTCAAGGCACTGCAACCCCAAAAAGCATTTTCCACATAGACCACCATTATAAAACACACGTATGTAAAACAGTTAACACCAAGAGCGGCAAACAAGGTCAAATATTACTCTTTATAGTATTCATTTTTAAAGGTCCCATATAGTATAAAAGTATATTTACTTGTGTTGTTTGATTATAAAGCAGGTCTAGGTTCTATATTAATACTGTGAAAAGTATCAAAACGCTCAGTCCACAGAGAAATGCACACATCCTGTTTCAGAAACTGAGCCTTGAAACCAGCCGTCACGACTTCTGTAACTTTGTGATGTCTCAGCCATGCCCCAAGCCCCGCCCACCTAGACCCACCATCCAAATCTTGCAGGATTTGGTTTCTCTGAGTGTTTACCTAATATCTGCATTTTTATCAGATTGCTCAGCAAACAGTCAGAAGAGAGACTCAGAGCCTCCTCTCTTCTGATTGGCTCACCGACCTGTTGTTACTAGAACCCCAGAGAGAAGCCTGAGAGAGGAGATGTAAAACTACATTGAGATTGTTTTTGGCTCTCAAAACCACAAATATATCTTCTTATGGATCAACACTTCAAATAAAACACTGGAAATCTATAAAATATGGGATCTTTAAATCATGAAGGGCCCGTACATAAAAAAATTCCCAAGCTCAGGAAAGATAGCCACAGTGAGCAGAAGCTAGAAAATGTTTTAGCATTATATGCTCAGGGAGCAATTTTCAGTCTAGTGTCCAATTATAATACATCCATGTTAAACAAACTGTTTTTGCAGACTGAGTACTACTCCTTGTGAACAGTAGCCTGATCTTCATGTGTATAATTGTCAGGGTTCCACTTTAAGCAAATGCACCTTTTAACTTTCTCCCTTGTTTGAAGCACAGTAATGACTGTAATGTATTTTTCTCTCCCTATGGGAGGAGTTTGAAGAGTAAATGTGAGAATGTGTTGTGAATACAGTCTGTAATTTTATAATTGTCCGACCAAACACTAAGAGCATTTCCTTTTGACATACAATAAGAAGAATGGGCTGCTTTGGTTTATAAGTGAAATCATAACATTATGACATTTACTGCAGTGTTCTTGTCTTGTTCAGGATTCTCTGGTAATCCTTGGACATGGATATACAGCTGGTGATGTTAGTGTCTGCTGAACCAGTCATTTATGGGAAGTAACACATCACATCACCATCACTACGGCCTCAGCTGTTACCATAAAAGACCTTCAGAATAACAGTGAGATGACTCATGTTTGTGTCTGATGAATATAAGTCCATTATTCACCTTGTGTTTTATCTCTGTTTTAATTTCCTCTTGAGAAGATTTTCTCATGAGGGAAACAACTGGCTCTGTAGCTGCTCGTGCTCCATAATGCTAGTCGTTAACCCTCTGTTGGCGGTTTGGTGCTGGCCAGGTTCATTAGAGCTTTTTTGCTGAAAACAGCTGTCTGCTGCAGCTGGAAATGGCGCTAATGTACAAAAGTATTAATGTCAAAATATACACAAACTACCAAAGGTCATTATTGATGCATTAATGTGTTCATCACTTCAATGTTGCAGCTGATAAAGGTGGGGATAACTTTGAGTAGCCTATCTGATAGATTGTTGGGTAGCTTATGAATTTCCCTCCAAGGATCAGATAATTTTTATATTACCATGTCTTAATCTATAATTATTATTTGTAGATTATATTTTGTGTTATTTATCTGTATCTGCAAAGTAACGAGTAGTTATTCAATAACTTTTGTGGAGTAAAAAGTAAAATCCACATCTCTGGATTTGATAAAGTAAGAGAAGCTGGAAATGGAAAAGTAAATGTACAGTAATTGAGTAAATGTACTTAGTTACTTTCCAACAGTGAAAAACAATAAACTGTATAATTAAGCAGTTTGGAGGAGAACTGCAGGGTTGAATGATAACAGCTGTTAACATAAAGAAGTTTCTTCATGCAGCTTTAGATGGTGATGGATTAGTGCCGCACCCACCCGGCCAGGGTGATAAGTGCGAGAAATCAAACGCATCCAGAATGTAAATGTCAACAGGTGCACGATTTAATCTTGATTTATCAAAGCTAACCAATACCTGTTGTTCGGGAGGCGTTGACATTCATCGTTTCATTCTGCAGAATCACGATAAATAAAAACAATGAGAGAAGCAGCGCGAGCAGAGAGAACCTCAGGCACGAGCGCAGAGCTGCTGAATCTCCTTCAAACAGGTGAGAACAACAACAATAACACAGTTAATATCCACGATGAACGCGCTGCGTGGCACTGCAGTGTTGTGCAGCTGCATGAAGCTAAAACATGCATGCAGTTGATATTGACTATACCTGTGCTGATTGATGATTGACTGATTGACGTTTTTTCAAAAACAGCTAAAAGTGAGTGAATATTGGACTTAATTACATCAGGTGCACAAACATCACTTCAAATGAAAGACCGTGTTGCTCTGTAGCTGCTGGATCCACTTAAAATGTGATGTCTGAATGTTTGCTCACAACTTACCCTTAACAAAAATAAATAAATAAATAAAAATCAGTTACTGCAGGTTAAAGTGACAGTATCAAAAGTTAAAGAAATGGTTTGCAGAACGTCTCTGTGATATTGATATTGATATATTATTATATTAGAATACATTATTAATTTGTTAAAATTGCCTACCATATGTGTGAAGAACATTTTACTGTACTTGATAGTTTAGCCCATTGGTTCCCAAGCTTGGGTTCAGGCCCCTCTCAGGGTCACATGATAAATCTGAGGGGTCCTGAGATCATGAATGTGCAGGAAAGAAGAAGAACATAAGTTCTGACACACAAACCTGTATTCATTATTTAGACTTTTCTTAAGCGTTTGAAGTTTAGAGAGGAAATGTCTCTTTAGTTAACACCTCGTCTGAGAGGAGCCACAAGTGGACACCTTTTTTAAGATGTTGGGAACCTCTGCTTTAATCTGTGGCAATGCATTTATAAATGTATCTTATAAACTAAAATGTAACCAGTGTAGTGTCGCAGTAACAGTATTCCCCTCTGAAATGTACTGAAGTACAAGGTGGCATCAAATACAAATACAAATACAAGTGCATCAAAATTGTAACAAAGTAAAGTATTAGAGTAAATGTACTTATTACAATCGACCACTGAATTCATGCTTGTTGCACCACCATAGTGTCCATACAGCCTTTTTTTAAATTGTTGTTTAAAGTGTAATTTTTGCCCTTTTCTGATTTATTCAAGTGAAGCTGCATTCAGGAAGCTGGTTGGTTATTTATAATTGGTAGTCTGTTGGATGCATGGTCTGCTAGCTGCTATTATTCTGTTTGGACCACAGACTGTATACAGTCTGATCCGCTGACTGAATCTGTAGACATTTAAAAGTTGTGTTTATTTGGGCAAAGCTGTCAAAGCCGTCTAAAACATGCATGTATCACTGTAAGTAAACACACCAGTTAAATGTTCCAGATGACTGAAGCACCACATTACTTAAAATAAAAGCATAACGTATTAATGGAGATAATGTGTTTACGTGCCTCAGTGTCTCCGCTGTTGTCACCGCACTACAGATGTTGTACTGGAGCTTCTTATAATCAGTACAACAACTCATCTGCACCACTGATACTGTTACTGTGTGTGTGCTGCATTCAGATACAGCATGCCTCAGTGAATGCTTGTTTACATGTGGACACAGTCAACATGTCAACACGTATATTAACACAAAGCATCTCCTGATATGATAAAATATAGCACTTTTTTACAAGTTAAAGTGATTTGCAAAAAGACATTAAACCAAGAAAATGAATATATCCGGGATAAATAGAATGTAAAGTAGATAAAATCAAATCAAAAGGGGACAATGAACAGCTTGACCTCTGCAGGCGCCGTCCATCAGCCCGCTCTGTACTTCAAGCCCAGCTCGTCCCCCTAGTGGCCACACCCCTTCACTGAGCTCTGACCCCGTCTTGCCCCCTCAGCATTACACACCATTCAGAGCGGCAGAGCCAGGGTGGGCGTTCAGTTTTAATCAAGCCAGCACATGCTCGGCTTGAAACGCTGCCACATATCTGGGCTGTGATAAAAGACAGGCCGGACAACTATGTTGACCAAGGCACATTCACACACAGAGAGGCCAGCACCTAGCCGGTTGAACTCCCACCTCACGTGTTCCATGAAGCTGTTTTCTATGATTAAAATATTGCCTCCAGACGCAGCTTAAACACCATCTGTCTTTGATCAATTTCCATACGTAATCGTATGTTTTGTGGAGTGGTGAGGTGGGTTGTGTAGTATTCAAGGCTGACCTGAGGCATATGGGTGGATTGTAGGGCTATTGTTGTGACGTGACTTTGCTCCTGTCTTTGGAAAGCAGTCATCTCACATCGGTTCACATCTTTGTTCTAGACTGAAATATTTTGACAACAATTAGATTGTCATGAAATCTGGCCCAGGCATTCATGGGCCTCAGAGGATGAATCCTACTGACTTTTGTGATCCCTTGACTTTTACTGTGGTGCCACAATGAGGTTGACATTTGACAACTCAAGGTCCCTAGTGGACACACTTTAATGACTTTGTAAAAGCATTTATCACATGGATTGGCCAAAGTTGGTGTAGACATTCATGGTTCCCAGAAGGTGTATCCTTCCGATTTTGATGAACCCATGAGTTTTCCTCTAAGGTCCCCAGGGGATGCATCCTGCTGACATAAGTGATCCTGTAGTTTTTACTGTAGTGCCACCATGAGGTTGACATTGTTGGTTCAGAGTGAAACGTCTTAGTAAATTTTATCCTGACATTCATGTTCCCCAGAGGATGAATCATCCGCTGACTTATCCTCTAGTGCCATTATGAGGGTGACGTGTTTGTTTTAATTGAAAAATCTCGACAGCTACTGGATGGATTGTTGTGAAATTTGGTGCAGACATTCATTGTCCCCTCAGGATGAAACGTAACTTTGATGCCCTGATTTTTTCTCAATGATAAGCGCAATCATCAGGTGAAGTTTGTCTAATACCTCAGTTTTTGACTAGATACTTGCAAAACTAATAAGCCTCAGCTCTACTTTGTGTTCTGTGCGCTAACTAGCAAATGCTAGCATGCAAAAAATAAGGTGGTGAACAGGGTAAACGTCAAGCCTTCTAAGCACTGCTGTTTCTCAGTACAGCCTCATAGAGCTGCTAGCACCGCTGCAGACTCTTAGTCTAGTTTGTTCTTGCACTTTGGTTTTAGTGTCACCTCAGTGTGGCATGCGTCAGATTTTCCTCTGGTTTATGTGCTATTTGCCTGTGTTGACATTCAGGCTTTTTTCTAACTCTGTTTGTATTCTGCCTCCCTTTTTATTATGTCAAACAGCAGACGTCTCAGACCAATCTAGACTTTTCATGGGGTCACAAATGCTTGGAGTGTGGTTACCAGCGGTTAAAAGGGACAAACCAGCACATTGGATGAGTGACAGTAAATAAAATGCACAACCAAAGAAAATGAGTCATTCTCTGCAGCAGTATCGGTGTTCAAGTCTTGGTATAAAACAGGGGAAAATATCAGCAGGAGGAGAGGTAATGACATTGGAAACTACTCAACTGCTCAGCGTTCCCTAGGAGGTCTCATTAGTGCAGCCACACACTTTTTATGAGTTTGACCGTGATCTTGACCGAACACACACTCGACAAATCGTCACACAGCTTCCTCATGCACTTCACCGTTCCCCTGTTGCTTTGTGTACTTCTACTAATTACCAGTAAGACCAGTTTTTAATTTTTTATCATCTGGAGGTCAGACCTGGTTTGATTGATCCAGGGATCGCTCAGCACTGTCTAAATCTGAGCTTCAAAGGGGGATGCTGAGACCAAATGGCTCTGAGCACATGTTGGTCATGAAAACTCTGATAGCATCCACACATGGGTGCCGAGTGTGTGGTTAAAAGTTTGTTATTCCTGTCTTCATTGCACTGAAGTCTGTGTTTGATTTGAAGTTGCTGTTTAGTTACTTTTTCTTTTTATCATGTTCATCTTCAATTTGAATGTGTGCAAATGTGTGAACCTGCTGTTGTACAAGGATCCTGCTGATGAGTCATTCAGGTTCACTGCCTTTCCCTTTCTGTCATTCTCCCTACAGGTGTGAAGTTGAGTTCATTATGGGAAACATTGCTGTGTAAAACAGCTGCACACCAGTCCGTGAATTCAGTTGGTCTACAAGCTGAGATGAGTCACGAGGATCTTTTGGAAGGAGGAGTCTGGAATCAGTTTGTTTGACCAGGTGAGAGCAGATAATGTCTTTTTTTAACTCTAGTTGCGCCACAGAAACATAACAACAACATAATGGAAAATATTCTTATTTACTTTTCGTGTGGAGTTAAATCGATAGCCTTCCCTATACGCTGAGCAGCTTAGCATAAATACTGGAGACGAGGAAACACTTTGAGGTATCAAAATCTCTAAAGCTACTAATTAACGCAAGACGACGTAACTTTTGCTGAGCAGCAGCAACAGCGGCCTCTGCAGCCACAAGTGGGAATTACAGGCCGCTGGTGCATTAAATTCTGTTGGGCTCTGAGTCAGAATGGTTAATGGTACTAGAAGCAGCGTCCCCCTTGAAGCTAACAGCTTGTGTACAGAAAACAAAGCCTATTAATCGCCCAGGCAACAAACACAAAATCATCATCTCAGTACAAACAGTACAAATGTGATCCTAATGCAGTTTAGGTCGATCTAGAGTGAAGGAAACTGCGGCATAATTTGGGGGAAATGTTTTCTTTTCATGATCAGAAGACATACTAAATAACGTTGTATGTTGTAAAGTTCTGAGCTCATACAAAAGTCACTTAATTTGCATTTAGTTATTAATAGTAATGTAGAGACTTTGTCAATACATAAAAGTAAACGTCTGTTTCCTGCTTTAAGGAATAAACATACTGATCCCATAGACAACCAGTATATGAGTGACGCTCCCCATTTAACTAACCTTCAAACTACTTGCAGGGAAATGAACATGGCACCCAAAAGACACCGTCTACACTTACGCAACAGTATTGTCTGTTTCTCCCAAAGATATACTTACAGATCTATTGGCCATGTTAAAAAAAACACTAGATTTTTCCTGGACTTCTCTGAAGGTGAAATGTCACTTTAAGTTAAGGGAAAAAATCCTCACAGAAAGCAGTGCCACACGATGAGCTCATGTTTGAGAGAAGGTCAGAACAAAAACAGTGTTTAACAATACATTTTATTCATTAAAACGACATTTACTTAATGAGCTCAGTGAAATGGCTTCATTTAACTTCCCGTTTGATTTAACTGTTGTCACGAGCCTGCATCAGTGAACAGGCCTTGTTCAGCTGGTCATTGTCTGTGTCTTGGATGTTAGTAACCTGTAAAACAGTGAATCATTATTTTTAGACGCTGGTTTTTGTATGTATTAATCAAAAGAGAAATAATTAGTTAGTATTAGTGGTGTTGCTAGGCAGATTTTATTGCCTTCAGACAGAGCCAGTCAAGCTGTTTGCCCCTGTTTCTACTGTTTGTAGAAAGCTGGTTGCAGCTAACCAGCTGTTGGCTGCAGCCTTATGTTTAATTACAAATATGAGCGGTATCAATCTTCTCATCTAACTCTCGCCAAGAAAAACAAATGAAAGCATTTTCCCAAACTGTCAAACTATTCCTTTAAGGGCTACCCCCACAAGGACAAGTCTGCAAGCAGTTTCCAGCTCAATTACAAATCTTTCAGGGCTTCAGCTACACAGTTTCTAATTACTGACGTAAACATCCTCAAATTAAAGCCGAGACTTTTATTTAATCCTTCATTCATTTATTTCAAATTGAATGTGCTGAAGCTCGGAGCCTGAAGAACGAAAAGTGTGTAACTGTCCAAATATTTATTGTCTGGACTGTATGTGAACTAATGTATGTTTATTATTGTCGTGCATGTCAGCAGCAGTTTCCAACTTCCTTTTTAGATGTAGCAATGCAGATAAAAAAAAAAAAAATATCGTCATATAAGAGTGATCTGCATGTTTTACTCTTCAGTGTCATTTGAACACTGGCAAAGGCTTGTGATGATTTCCTGTGTTTTCCTGCTCTGGCTGCCTCTCTGTTTTGACCAGCTAATCCCTGCCTGTCACGGAGGGAGGTCCATAAAAGATGGATTTGCTCCTCCACCCGCCACAGCTCTTCATTTACAGGACAGCAGCATCCTTCCGTCCCCATCTCCTGCTCAGCACTTTAATCCGGCCAGAACGAATAGAGAGATTAAAAAGCCGAAGATGAGACATGATGAAAGAGGGTCACCGCGGTCAGCAGGATGTGGGCAGGTGAGGAGACGGGAGGCGGCGAGGACAGCGGAGAGCAGACATGCCGGCTGGAGATTTTTAATCAGCACACGGCCACTTCTTCACTTCCTGGAACATGATGCTGTTTTCTGTGGAGGGAAGGTGAGACCGGTGGAAAAAAAACACACTGAGTGCAACACCTGCTGTTTATCCTTCTAATTCAGCCACTTATGTGTCTCAATCTTTCCTGTGTTCTTAAAGGGAAAAGGCACCTGAAGCCTCTGGATTCGATCTCTGTCTCATCTTTGCAGGTGAATCACACCAGTCTACACATCAGACACACATTTATAAAGATTATTCACTTCCTGTATCTATAAAATGAATTTAACCATAAAACAAATAAGGTGAAGTAAGTCTTTATAGCTGCACTGTCAAAACAAATCATGATATATTCGATATCCCCTTTCCTTCCTCAAAACAGCGAAGATTTTGTGGGGCAACATCCCACTGAGAGGATAATGCTGATATTCTGTATTTTAATTACTGTCAACAAAACTCATGAATAGACCAAAACCATCCACAAATTGTTCCTAATAACAGGTTTTGTCTGTGTAGTCAAAGCCTCATATATCATGTTCCTCTGGGCCACATGACTCCATTTTTAAACTGTTGTTAAAACTATTAAAAACACATGGAGCCACACCGGCTGACATGTTCCTTCATCACAATAGACACGGACACTTTAGTTCATTTTGAATCAGTCCCATATACACCATCCTGCCGGTGTGAAAACCGCTATAGCATTAGCATTTGTTACACTATAAGTTACGCTATAGCATTAGCTTTAGAGTGGTGTTTGCTAACAGTTGTTTTAAGAAATTACTGGACTTTTTTTTTTTTAGACCATATGTGATTCATTTTTAAAGATTTAGTAGGGAGGTTATTTTGTGTTTAAGCCTGACTGTCCCACTACATTTAAAAGATGTAGCCTCTTAGCTTGCTAGCTTGTTGAAGTTATGATGGTGATTCATGAACAAGTGTCCACTAATACTAATGTAGTTAGATTTTATACTTAACTGCATTTTAGAAGGAAATATAGTAAATATATAGTAAAATATTATAAAATGATGCTTACACATAAACGCATCAGTTGAAATGACAGAATACTAAAAGCCATTCTCCTGTATAATAACTACTTTTACTTTACTACATTTTTCTGCTGATAATATTAATGCACATTTAACCTTTTAACCTTTTTAAAATGCACCCTCCCACCCGTGTGCTTGGGTCTGTACCAGACTCACAGTCGTCGCACAACCTTACTAATTATACACTGCCTGAACGCTCAAAGTCTCCTGATTCTATCTTTGCAAATCTGTGCATTTTAGGATCCTCACATCACTGCAACATCTGTCGCAGAGATTGTTCAGACTTGTGGCTGTAGCTCCAAAGTGTTTTCCAAACAAAAGATACAACTCATCTTGAGTTTTTGGTTGTAAAATTTAAAGAGGCACCTTTAAGGACGCTGGGGTATTGACATTATTTTCACGCTTGTGCAGAAAAATGTGGGTGTCTGGTGACGGGGTAAAGTAAACTTTTGATCACTGGACGTTAACTTGAGTAAAGGATCTGATTACTTGTTTCAACACCGGATAAATTTTATAGACTTTTTGTATGTTATGGATGTCACATCTGCTTCACATCTGCTCTGATTGTAGATGGAGTCTCGATGCGCATGATTCATGAAGGGGTTGAATCTTGAGTTTTAAAGAGAAGAAAGATGTAAACACCTAGATGTTTCATTCAATGAGGCTGAAAGGTAAGGAAATAAAATCCTACATTAGTTTAACATTTTGACTTGAATCTTAGTTGATGTAAACAATTTTTGGATTTTATCTTCTTTTCCATTTTGATAAATGAATTTACAGGAAGGTTTGTTCAGTTCTCTCACTGAGAAGTTGACAGGTGTGATGGTTTTACGTCTTCTTGCTGCACACTCATCCCAAAATGTTAAAATGCTTGAACTCAGGAGGTTCTCTGAAATATAAAGCATCGTCAGACACCTTCCAAGTGAACTCTGATTTTCTCTTCACAGAGCAATCTGACTGCAGTACAGGCTTTAAGCTCTTCAGCATGTAATAGCTGACTCTCTTAGACTTGGGAGTCTTCCTGGTTTGGCTGTATTGCTATTTTATCAGTTACCAGCTGCAAGTGATGGATTATTTTCCCTCTCTGGCTGACCTGAATTCATCTCAGGTCCTGAACACACTGTTCTCAGTATATAGACACATCATTTTATGGCTTTTTGTTTTTCTTCTTTCTGCTAAAAATTCAGTTTGTCATTGCAGTTGCAAATATAACCTGGGGTCCAGTTGTTAAGGGTGTTTCACATGCTAACTAGAATTAGCACCTTGTGGTTGTCTGCCTCCGCCACTAGTTTCAGGTCACATCCCTGTTTATCCAGACTCATATAAAATTTTAACCATTTGTGTGAAATTCTGTAATAATTGCTGTGTGAGGTCTTGAGTTATGGCTAAAATTTGTTTTCAGAGGTCACCTTGACCTTTAACCTTTAACCACCAAAGTCTAATCAGTTTTTCCTTGAGTTGAGGTGAAAATTTTTACCAAATCTTAAGAAATTCCCTCAAGGTGTTACTGAGCTATTGTGTCCTCGAGAATGGGATGGACGGACAACCCAAGCACAAAATAAATAAGAGCATAGGAGTTAAAATGCAGCATGGGCGCCACCTGTGTTTGATTTAGAGAGATGATGTAAAAACAAATTAGTCCTCTACTAAATGATAGATATGTACTTTATTGTCTTTGTTCAGCTTCGTTCTTGACCAAAATTGAAAGACGATGGACAATCAGAGCGTCTATTATCAAACAGGAACTGAAAAACACTTTAACAAAATCATTTTAATCAGTGTAAAGTAAAATAAAAACAGTACAGGACATGTGGACACCAAAGAAGTCATTTCCTGTAAGTCTTTTGCATTCATCACTTTGAAATCATAAAAAAAGATAATATTCATCTCCAGAAAGTCTAAATTTGGCTCATCATATATTTATATATACATTCTGACATGATCACAGTTCTGACAATAACAGCTTCACTGATCTGAAGCCATTTTCAGGTCGTTTCTTCATAATGGAGACGGCTGAAGGGAAAACAGTGACACCAGATTGACTCAGATTCTCCAGTTTCAGTATTTATGACATTCTGAACAGCACATTGTCACGTTCAGTCTTTAAATCTTTATTTTTGTAAAAGCACGAGGGGCGTCTTGTAGTTTCTCTACTTGGACTCATGTCACCCCGCCCCTTGTTTATCTTTAATAAAATAAGAATCAAAGACGTTTAACAGCTGACTAAAATTCTTCTTTTTGACTGTTTGCATTTTCTTAACAGGGCGATTTCAAACGGAGCCACAGAAATGTCATTGAGCAACTGACACGGCAACGACATCTCCCCTCTGGAAGAGACTTAAAAAAAAAACGTGTAAGTTACAATTTAAGAAGCCTCAAGTTTGAAGCTGAACTTTATGATAGTGTCACTATTTTTGTTTGTTTCTTTCCAGCAGAAGTGAAATGATTTAAAGATGCAGATGCTGATTCATGATGTGGAAACACAGCAGACAGAACTGGGTGAAGACACAACTACATGCAGGTGAAATCCCAAACAGAATCTACATTTACATGGTGACAGTGTTACCTCCGGGAGGGGGGGGGGGTACCAGACAGATCGGGTTTGCTACATAATGACTGCTGGAAAAAGTTCAGTACATTTGATTTGCCCTGATAAAGTAAAGCCACCAGTGTGGTAGTCTGAGTTAAAACAAACGACTTGTGGATTGTGAAAACAGAGTAAAGTGGAGCTAACTGTGCAAATAAAGAGGAATTTAGTGAGTGAGGGACAAAACAGACAAACAGGCACAAAAGATTTCAAGCTCCATTAGCAAAGGCAAGAGGAAAAGAAAAATCAAACAAGTCTCCTTTCCTTCATCATGCGAGAGTGAGAAAGGCTATAAAACAGCAGTTCTGATCCTTGTTGGCTTGTGCACCGTTAAAACAAAGTGACGCTGTCAAGCAGTAAATATCAGAGGAAGCAGAGCAGCTGAAAACTATCCAGCATTTCACAAGAGAAAACGTACAATCCTAAAACTATTTAGAAGCAAATACACGAGACAGTGAGAGAATACTGTTTGTAATCCTTTCTATCATCTCCTGACCTCCAGGTAGAAAGCTTCTGCAGACAGTGAGGAGGATCAGCTGGACGATGAGGCTGATTTAACAAAGACTGGGCAGTGTATCTTCAGACAGGCACTACTATAGACGAAGAGAAGCCTCGTGATTTAAGTTTTATCTCTACAGTTTCAAGATCAAAACTGCTCAGGTGAGGTCCTTAACTTGCTCGTTTTTATGTGACAAAAAGAATATCAAGTTTATGACAATATAAAAACAGAAAGAGCAGCAGATTCGCACATTTGAGAAACTGCAACCTGTGAATGTTTGACAATTCTTAATTGATTGATTTAACAATGATGCTGAGTTGTAGGTAGAAGCACATAGATGCTCTGCTGCCTTCCAGACAAACCATACAGTAAGAAATTATGAACTTCCTGCTAAGAAAATGCAACAGAGAAGCCAAGTGGAAATTAATGAGTTTTTTGTGATGCAGATATCAGCAGTATTTCATCACTCCTTAGACTTTCAGCACATCACCTTAAATCCAACTGGAAACTGTGCGTGGATTTAAAGCTTAAAGAATACGCCAACATTTTGGGGAAATATTATTATATGCTCTCCTGTCAGACATTAGATGAGAAGAGGGATTAAACTGTCATATCTGTGTGTTAAATATGAAGCTACAGCTGTTCAAAAGGTAAGAAAAACATTTTTAAAGCTGACAAACTAACACAATATGTCTTGTTTGTTTATGACATAGCGAAGTTAGCCTTTTCCCCTTGCCTCCAGACTTTATGCTTGACTAACCTAACTGTCCCTTAGCTTCATATTTAACGCACAAATATCAAATATCTAACTTGAGTCAATTAAGCAAATAAGTGTATTTCCCAAATGTCAAGTTGCTAAATGGATAAACACGACTTTGTGATGTAAACTTAATGCTGTTGTGATACCTAGCCAACGATTAGAGGGACATTAGCTGCTGTATAAGGAGCAGTGTTTGTGTCAATCAAAGGAAATATCCCCGGCGTTAATTCCTCTCACGTCTGGGGTTTTCCAGCTATGACTGCATGAGAACAGAGGTTGTTATTACAGCGTTGTACCGGGTAGGAATTTCCAACTTCCGACTGAGTCAAACGCAGCATTAGTCTTTACTTCATACAGAGCTTTTGCAGTCCAGAGCGGTGTGGAATGAAACAGTGTGGAAATCCAGACATAAGTCATCCTTTAGTGTCCAGCATCTGAAAAGTCTGACAGTTTTTGAGGCATGGGCAAAGACATTTGATCTGACCGCACGATGGAAAAGGCTTTGAGTGACTGTCAGGCTTGACACGATGCTTCATATTTAGGGATGTTTGAGGAAACTGCTGAATAAGAAGTCTTTGTGTAAGGCATAATCCAAGAACCATACCAGATCC
The DNA here is from genome assembly GCF_021018895.1 of Seriola aureovittata. Lineage (NCBI taxonomy): Eukaryota > Metazoa > Chordata > Actinopteri > Carangiformes > Carangidae > Seriola > Seriola aureovittata. Next base: position 7,332,672 of record NC_079374.1, on the reverse strand, counting down.
ACAAATAGTCTGCGGTGAATGAGAACGACCGCTCACCAGGCCACACGCTGCTGAATGTGGCCTGCCACTGTTCATTTTGTCCTTCTTGGCAGGGACAGAACAAAAGGAGAATTTCCCCCACGATGCTTCGGAGCCTTGAAGAGGAAGGGACGAGGTCAGACCACACGGGCAACATGATGTCCGTTAATGGCCTCCAGTTGAGAGGCCGTCACCACCTCATCAATCCAGCAGAGAGGTCTGATTGGTCGTCTGTCACAGGCCAGAAGACTGGGCGGGATGGTAGGGTCCATTCACCTGAGACAGATCGCAGGAGGCAACGTCAGTCCATCATCATGTGGTAAATTTCAAACTAATTAATTAAACAACAGATTAGACACAGTGAAACGCACCTGTATAGTACATTATACAGGTAAATTTCCACAGCATTAATTCCATCATCACAAAAACAGTCATGTCTGACTCACCAACTTTCTGCTTTTTATCACAAATACACTTTTTATTCACCAATTAAAATCATTTCTGCTCTCCTGTTTTTTTTCAGAGTCTCACTGAGTCACTGTCATATTTCTTGCAAATGTTTAAAATTAAAATCGTAGCGGGACTGGAAGATGCTGGAAGGCTTTAATGTGCAACGTTGACGCAGGAAAAGTTTCAGTGACTCTGAACTGACCGCACTTGAAAAATAGCGAACTGGACACAACTGGCATCAATCAAAAGAATTAAAAACAGTATTTCTGTTAGAGAAAAGAAACTCGGAGCAGCAGAGCAGAGAGTACGAAATTATGCGTCTTATCACGACAACAGGTAAACATGCAGGCAAAAAGCATCAACAACAAATTAAAACTGCAGCAAATCAGGAAACATCTCATTAAAGATATGACTGTCTATCATACACTCAGTTTATTAGGTACACCTGTAAATGTAGTCTATGTCCTTCATGAGAGAGGTGACGATTCAACTGTCATCATTCTGGACACTGTAGTTTGTGGTGCTGTTGAACTGTGCTGAAATATACATCATGGTGTTTCTTTGTTATTTAGCCTTGTTGACACCACTCTGACATTATAACCTTCACGAGGAAGGAGTTATTGCAGGACTGTTGTATTACACTGCATTAGCTTTAGCTCTGTGTAGCTAATAAACTGGCAGCTGAGAATAAAAGCCTGTTTCCAATAATGGCCTGGCACGCCGCAGTTGGGTTGAATAAAGGACAGTATTTGTGAATTTATGGTAACAGTCAACAGCAAACATGTCCCCTCAGGAACAAAAAAGTGTCACAGCAGTGACATAATTTGCCTCCCACAGGTTGATAATTTATTTGTGGCGATCGGCGCTGAGGGAGGTGAGGGAGGCTTAGCTTTGTGAATCAGCTGCACTCGGTTCACAAGCTAACTAAGCACTGGACATGAATGCATCGTTCTGGCAGACTCCACACAAAAAATGAAGTGATAAATACAAAAAAAAAAAAAAAAAAAAAAAAGAATTGTTTGGATATGAGAATCAGACATGAGAAACACTTCTCCCTGCCCAGTTTTAACAGTAACCGGTTCCCTGTGAGACCAAGTGGGGTGCCTTGACAAACGATTTACTGCAATGTTGTAATTAAATACATTCCTCAGGTTTTCTCGCCAGCCAGAGAAGTCTGCAATTCGTCATAAAAATGGACAAAATAATGTGTAATACCTTTGCATGGAAGGTCTTTAGTGAGTTTTATCTTTTTAATGCACTTCCAGGAAAGCGACAATTAGCTGAACTCACTGAGGTAACTCAACCTCACCTGTTATTCTCTCTTGCTGCTTACAAGTGTTACAGCTTATGTATTATATCGTAGGGAGAGGACATGGGGCGGAGGGAGGAGTTTGTGTACGCTCTGATACTTTCAAGCCCTGAACATACAACTGATCCTTTTTCACTTGAGATGACGTTATTATGCCTTACTATTTTATGAGGTGTTTTGGCATTTTTATGGCTTACTATACTATGACGTTTTTTGACATACTATGGTATGTCTTTTTTTTAAACTTTTTTAAGCCTTACTATACTATGACGTTTTTGACATACTATACTATGTTTTTTTCACATTTTTATTTCTTACTATTTTATGACATTTCTTGACATACTGTACTATGACTTTTTTAAGCCTTACTATACTACGTTTTTATGCCTTACTATTTTATGATGCTTGCCTTACTATACTAATAAGTTTTTCACATTTTCATGCTTTACTATTTTATGACGTTTTTTTCACATTTTAGTGCCTTACTATGATGTTTTTTGACATACTATGCTATGAGGTTTTTTTTTTTTACTCTTTTTACATACTATACTATGAAGTTTTTATGCCTTACTATACTACGTTTTTATGCCTTACTATTTTATGACGTTTTTTGACGTTTTTATGCCTTACTATACTATGACTTTTTTTTTTACTTTTTTTGCACACTATACTATGACGTTTTTTGACATACTATACTATGATGTTTTTTTCACATTTTTATTTCTTACTATTTTATGACGTTTTTTTAAAACTTTTTTTACATACTATACTATGACGTTTTTATGCCTTATTATACTATGACGTTTTTTGACATACTATACTATGACGTTTTTATGCCTTAGTATTTTATGACGTTTTTTGACATACTATACTATTACTTTTTTTTTTAACTTTTTTTGCACACTATACTATGACGTTTTTTGACATACTATACTATGATGTTTTTTTCACATTTTAATACCTTACTATACTATGACTTTTTTTGGACTTTTTTAAGCCTTACTATACTATGACGTTTTTTGACATACTATACTATGACATTTTTGACATACTATACTATGATGTTTTTTTCACATTTTTATTTCTTACTATTTTATGACATTTCTTGACATACTATACTATGACGTTTTTATGCCTTATTATACTATGACGTTTTTTGACATACTGTACTATGACTTTTTTAAAACTTTTTTAAGCCTTACTATACTACGTTTTTATGCCTTACTATTTTATGATGCTTGCCTTACTATACTAATAAGTTTTTCACATTTTCATGCTTTACTATTTTATGACGTTTTTTTCACATTTTAGTGCCTTACTATGATGTTTTTTGACATACTATGCTATGAGGTTTTTTTTTTTTTTACTCTTTTTACATACTATACTATGAAGTTTTTATGCCTTAGTATTTTATGACGTTTTTTGACGTTTTTATGCCTTACTATACTATGACTTTTTTTTTTACTTTTTTTGCACACTATACTATGACGTTTTTTGACATACTATACTATGATGTTTTTTTCACATTTTAATACCTTACTATACCATGACTTTTTTTGGACTTTTTTAAGCCTTACTATACTATGACGTTTTTTGACATACTATACTATGACGTTTTTGACATACTATACTATGATGTTTTTTTCACATTTTTATTTCTTACTATTTTATGACATTTCTTGACATACTATACTATGACGTTTTTATGCCTTACTATTTTATGACGTTTTTTGACATACTATACTATGACGTTTTTTTTAAACTTTTTTTACATACTATACTATGACGTTTTTATGCCTTATTATACTATGACGTTTTTTGACATACTGTACTATGACTTTTTTAAAACTTTTTTAAGCCTTACTATACTACGTTTTTATGCCTTACTATTTTATGATGCTTGCCTTACTATACTAATAAGTTTTTCACATTTTCATGCTTTACTATTTTATGACGTTTTTTTCACATTTTAGTGCCTTACTATGATGTTTTTTGACATACTATGCTATGAGGTTTTTTTTTTTTTACTCTTTTTACATACTATACTATGACGTTTTTATGCCTTAGTATTTTATGACGTTTTTTGACGTTTTTATGCCTTACTATACTATGACTTTTTTTTTTACTTTTTTTGCACACTATACTATGACGTTTTTTGACATACTATACTATGATGTTTTTTTCACATTTTTATTTCTTACTATTTTATGACGTTTTTTGACATACTATACTATGACGTTTTTTTAAAACTTTTTTTACATACTATACTATGACGTTTTTATGCCTTATTATACTATGACGTTTTTTGACATACTGTACTATGACTTTTTTAAAACTTTTTTAAGCCTTACTATACTACGTTTTTATGCCTTACTATTTTATGATGCTTGCCTTACTATACTAAAAAGTTTTTCACATTTTCATGCTTTACTATTTTAGGTTTTTTTTTTTTACTCTTTTTACATACTATACTATGACGTTTTTATGCCTTAGTATTTTATGACGTTTTTTGACATACTATACTATGACTTTTTTTTTAACTTTTTTTGCACACTATACTATGACGTTTTTTGACATACTATACTATGATGTTTTTTTCACATTTTAATACCTTACTATACTATGACTTTTTTTTGACTTTTTTAAGCCTTACTATACTATGACGTTTTTTGACATACTGTACTATGACGTTTTTTTCACATTTTAATGCCTTACTATTTTATGACGTTTTTTGACATACTATACTATGACGTTTTTATGCCTTACTATTTTATGACGTTTTTTGACATACTATACTATGACGTTTTTATGCCTTACTATTTTATGACGTTTTTTGACATACTATACTATGACGTTTTTATGCCATACTATACTATGACGTTTTTTGACATACTATACTATGACTTTTTTTTTTACTTTTTTTGCACACTATACTACGACGTTTTTTGACATACTATACTATGATGTTTTTTTCACATTTTAATACCTTACTATACTATGACTTTTTTTTACTTTTTTAAGTCTTACTATACTATGACGTTTTTTGACATACTATACTATGACGTTTTTTTTTTTACTTTTTTTGCACACTATACTATGACGTTTTTATGCCTTACTATACTATGACGTTTTTGACATACTATACTTTGATGTTTTTTTCACATTTTTATTCCTTACTATACTATGACGTTTTTTGACATACTATACTATGATGTTTTTTTCACATTTTTATTTCTTACTATTTTATGACATTTCTTGACATACTATACTATGACGTTTTTATGCCTTACTATTTTATGACGTTTTTTGACATACTATACTATGACGTTTTTTTCACATTTTAATGCCTTACTATACTATGACTTTTTTTTTCACATTTTAATGCCTTACTATTTTATGACGTATTTTGACATACTATACTATGACGTTTTTATGCCTTACTATTTTATGACGTTTTTTGACATACTATACTATGACGTTTTTATGCCTTACTATTTTATGACGTTTTTTGACATACTATACTATGACGTTTTTATGCCATACTATACTATGACGTTTTTTGACATACTGTACTATGACGTTTTTTTCACATTTTAATGCCTTACTATTTTATGACGTTTTTTGACATACTATACTATGACGTTTTTATGCCTTACTATTTTATGACGTTTTTTGACATACTATACTATGACGTTTTTATGCCATACTATACTATGACGTTTTTTGACATACTGTACTATGACGTTTTTTGACATACTATACTATGACGTTTTTATGCCTTAGTATTTTATGACGTTTTTTGACATACTATACTATGACTTTTTTTTTTTTTTACTTTTTTTGCACACTATACTATGACGTTTTTTGACATACTATACGATGACGTTTTTTTTTACTTTTTTTGCACACTATACTACGACGTTTTTTGACATACTATACTATGATGTTTTTTTCACATTTTAATACCTTACTATACTATGACTTTTTTTTACTTTTTTAAGTCTTACTATACTATGACGTTTTTTGACATACTATACTATGACGTTTTTATGCCTTACTATACTATGACGTTTTTTGACATACTATGGTATGTCTTTTTTTTAAACTTTTTTAAGCCTTACTATACTATGACGTTTTTGACATACTATACTATGATGTTTTTTTCACATTTTTATTTCTTACTATTTTATGACATTTCTTGACATACTATACTATGACGTTTTTATGCCTTACTATTTTATGACGTTTTTTGACATACTATACTATGACGTTTTTTTCACATTTTAATGCCTTACTATACTATGACTTTTTTTTTCACATTTTAATGCCTTACTATTTTATGACGTTTTTTGACATACTATACTATGACGTTTTTATGCCTTACTATTTTATGACGTTTTTTGACATACTATACTATGATGTTTTTTTCACATTTTAATACCTTACTATACTATGACTTTTTTTCACATTTTAATGCCTTACTATTTTATGACGTTTTTTGACATACTGTACTATGACGTTTTTTTCACATTTTAATGCCTTACTATACTATGACTTTTTTTTGACTTTTTTATGCCTTACTATACTATGACTTTTTTTTTTTTTTACATACTATACTATGACGTTTTTATGCCTTACTATTTTATGACGTTTTTTGACATACTGTACTATGACTTTTTTAAAACTTTTTTAAGCCTTACTATACTACGTTTTTATGCCTTACTATTTTATGATGCTTGCCTTACTATACTAAAAAGTTTTTTTCACATTTTCATGCTTTACTATTTTATGACGTTTTTTTCACATTTTAGTGCCTTACTATGATGTTTTTTGACATACTATGCTATGAGGTTTTTTTTTTTTACTCTTTTTACATACTATACTATGACGTTTTTATGCCTTAGTATTTTATGACGTTTTTTGACATACTATGACTTTTTTTTTTACTTTTTTTGCACACTATACTATGACGTTTTTTGACATACTATACTATGGTGTTTTTTTCACATTTTTATTTCTTACTATTTTATGACGTTTTTTGACATACTATACTATGACGTTTTTTTAAAACTTTTTTTACATACTATACTATGACGTTTTTATGCCTTATTATACTATGACGTTTTTTGACATACTGTACTATGACTTTTTTAAACTTTTTTAAGCCTTACTATACTACGTTTTTATGCCTTACTATTTTATGATGCTTGCCTTACTATACTAAAAAGTTTTTCACATTTTCATGCTTTACTATTTTAGGTTTTTTTTTTTTACTCTTTTTACATACTATACTATGACGTTTTTATGCCTTAGTATTTTATGACGTTTTTTGACATACTATACTATGACTTTTTTTTTAACTTTTTTTGCACACTATACTATGACGTTTTTTGACATACTATACTATGATGTTTTTTTCACATTTTAATACCTTACTATACTATGACTTTTTTTTGACTTTTTTAAGCCTTACTATACTATGACGTTTTTTGACATACTGTACTATGACGTTTTTTTCACATTTTAATGCCTTACTATTTTATGACGTTTTTTGACATACTATACTATGACGTTTTTATGCCTTACTATTTTATGACGTTTTTTGACATACTATACTATGACGTTTTTATGCCTTACTATTTTATGACGTTTTTTGACATACTATACTATGACGTTTTTATGCCATACTATACTATGACGTTTTTTGACATACTATACTATGACTTTTTTTTTTACTTTTTTTGCACACTATACTATGACGTTTTTTGACATACTATACTATGATGTTTTTTTCACATTTTAATACCTTACTATACTATGACTTTTTTTGGACTTTTTTAAGCCTTACTATACTATGACGTTTTTTGACATACTATACTATGACGTTTTTTTTTTACTTTTTTTGCACACTATACTATGACGTTTTTATGCCTTACTATACTATGACGTTTTTTGACATACTATGGTATGTCTTTTTTTTTAACTTTTTTAAGCCTTACTATACTATGACGTTTTTGACATACTATACTATGATGTTTTTTTCACATTTTTATTTCTTACTATTTTATGACATTTCTTGACATACTTTACTATGACGTTTTTATGCCTTACTATGTTATGACGTTTTTTGACATACTATACTATGACGTTTTTTTCACATTTTAATGCCTTACTATACTATGACTTTTTTTTTCACATTTTAATGCCTTACTATTTTATGACGTATTTTGACATACTATACTATGACGTTTTTATGCCTTACTATTTTATGACGTTTTTTGACATACTATACTATGACGTTTTTATGCCTTACTATTTTATGACGTTTTTTGACATACTATACTATGACGTTTTTATGCCATACTATACTATGACGTTTTTTGACATACTGTACTATGACGTTTTTTTCACATTTTAATGCCTTACTATTTTATGACGTTTTTTGACATACTATACTATGACGTTTTTATGCCTTACTATTTTATGACGTTTTTTTGACATACTATACTATGACGTTTTTATGCCATACTATACTATGACGTTTTTTGACATACTGTACTATGACGTTTTTTGACATACTATACTATGACGTTTTTATGCCTTAGTATTTTATGACGTTTTTTGACATACTATACTATGACTTTTTTTTTTTACTTTTTTTGCACACTATACTATGACGTTTTTTGACATACTATACTATGACTTTTTTTTTTTACTTTTTTTGCACACTATACTATGACGTTTTTTGACATACTATACTATGATGTTTTTTTCACATTTTAATACCTTACTATACTATGACTTTTTTTTTACTTTTTTAAGCCTTACTATACTATGACGTTTTTTGACATACTATACTATGACGTTTTTATGCCTTACTATACTATGACGTTTTTTGACATACTATGGTATGTCTTTTTTTTAAACTTTTTTAAGCCTTACTATACTATGACGTTCTTGACATACTATACTATGATGTTTTTTTCACATTTTTATTTCTTACTATTTTATGACATTTCTTGACATACTATACTATGACGTTTTTATGCCTTACTATTTTATGACGTTTTTTGACATACTATACTATGACGTTTTTTTCACATTTTAATGCCTTACTATACTATGACTTTTTTTTTCACATTTTAATGGCTTACTATTTTATGACGTTTTTTGACATACTATACTATGACGTTTTTATGCCTTACTATTTTATGACGTTTTTTGACATACTATACTATGATGTTTTTTTCACATTTTAATACCTTACTATACTATGACTTTTCACATTTTAATGCCTTACTATTTTATGACGTTTTTTGACATACTATACTATGATGTTTTTTTCACATTTTAATACCTTACTATACTATGACTTTTTTTTGACTTTTTTAAGCCTTACTATACTATGACGTTTTTTTTTAACTTTTTTTGCACACTATAGTATGACGTTTTTATGCCTTACTATACTATGACGTTTTTTGACATACTATACGATGACGTTTTTTTTTTTTACTTTTTTTGCACACTATACTATGACGTTTTTATGCCTTACTATTTTATGAGGTGTTTTGGCATTTTTATGCCTTACTATACTATGACGTTTTTGACATACTATACTATGATGTTTTTTTCACATTTTTATTTCTTACTATTTTATGACATTTCTTGACATACTATACTATGATGTTTTTTTCACATTTTTATTTCTTACTATTTTATGACATTTCTTGACATACTATACTATGACGTTTTTATACCTTACTATACTATGACGTTTTTTGACATACTATACGATGACGTTTTTTTTTGCACACTATACTATGACGTTTTTATGCCTTACTATTTTATGACGTTTTTTGACATACTATACTATGACGTTTTTATGCCTTACTATTTTATGACGTTTTTTGACATACTATACTATGACGTTTTTTGACGTTTTTATGCCTTACTATTTTATGACGTTTTTTTACATACTGTACTATGAGGTTTTTTTGACCTTGTTATGCCTTACTATACTATGACGTTTTTTTCACATTTTAATGCCTTACTATATTATGACGTTTTTTCAAATTATTTTGCCTTCCTATATTATAACACTTCTTGATATATTATACCTTACTATAATATGACGTTTTTGGCATTTTTATGCCTTACTATGACTTTACTAAGACTTTTTCTCATATTTTTATGCCTTACTATACCATGACATTTTTATACTTTACTATACTATGACATTTTTTATGCCTTACTAAGACATAGTAGTATAGTAGTAGTAGTAGTATAAGACATAAAACATTTCATACTATGTCAAAAAACTTAACAGGTGTTATGTGGTATTGCTGCTCTCTCTCTCCCTTCAGGTATATGTTCTCCTTCTGTGGAGAAGATGAACTGATGCGTCCACTTGCAGATTGGCAAGAAGTGTCACCGTAGAGTCCAAGCCGATGTCAGTGCGATTGCTGTGAAGAAGGATGCTTTGTTCCCTAATTACCTGAGTCTCCTCCTGTCAGTGTGTAGTTGTAAAAAATCCTGGTTATCTATTGTTTTCTAATTATTTGAAACTAACACTTTTTGTTGGCATTTGCAGTGATTTAATTTGTGCTTGAATTTGATAATAAATTCATTGGTTTCTTCAATCTTTCTGTCCTCCTGGAAAATATTTTACATTTGCTACTTCTCCTCATCCCCTGGTTCCACAAAAAAACAAAAAAAAAACCAAAACTGTATAGATAGGAATTAAAATGTCAAAAAATGTCAGTTTAATAAGGCAAATATATCATAAAAATGTCAGTATATTAAGGTATAAAAATTGTCAAGAACGCTATAGTATAGTAAAGCATAAAAGCTTCATAGTATAGTAAGGCATGAAAATAAAAAAATGTCATAGTATAGTATGTCAAGAAACATCATAGTATAGTAAGACAAAACACATCATATGTCAGAAAATGTCATAGTATAGTAAGGCATAAAAATGTAAAAAAAAATGTCATAGTATAGTATGTCAAAAAACGTTATAGTGTAGTAAGGCATAAAAATAAAAAAAATATAGTGTAGTATGTCAAAAAATGTCAGTATAGTATGTAAAAAAGTAAAAAAAAAACGTCATAGTATAGTATGTCATAAAACGTCATAGTATAGTATGTCAAAAAACGTAATAAAATAGTAAGGCATTAAAATGTGAAAAAAAAGTCATAGTATAGTAAGGCATTAAAATGTGAAAAAAACGTCATAGTATAGTATGTAAAAAAAGTTTAAAAAAAAACGTCATAGTATAGTATGTCAAAAAACGTCATAAAATAGTAAGGCATAAAAACGTCATAGTATAGTATGTAAAAAAGTAAAAAAAAAACGTCATAGTATAGTATGTCAAAAAACGTCATAGTATAGTAAGCCATAAAAATGCCAAAACACCTCATAAAATAGTAAGGCATTAAAATGTGAAAAAAACGTCATAGTATAGTATGTCAAAAAACGTCATAAAATAGTAAGGCATAAAAACGTCATAGTATAGTATGTAAAAAAAGTTAAAAAAAAGCGTCATAGTATATAGTATGTCAAAAAATGTCATAGTATAGTATGTAAAAAAAATTTAAATAAAAACATCATAGTATAGTGTGTAAAAAAACGTCATAGTATAGTAAGCCATAAAAATGTCAAAACACTTCATAAAATAGTAAGGCATTACAATATGAAAAAAAGTCATAGTATAGTAAGGCATCAAAATGTGAAAAAAACGTCATAAAATAGTAAGGCATAAAAACGTCATAGTATAGTATGTAAAAAAAGTAAAAAAAAAACGTCATAGTATAGTATGTCAAAAAACGTCATAAAATAGTAAGGCATTAAAATGTGAAAAAAAAGTCATAGTATAGTAAGGCATTAAAATGTGAAAAAAACGTCATAGTACAGTATGTCAAAAAACGTCATAAAATAGTAAGGCATAAAAATGTGAAAAAACATCATAGTATAGTATGTCAAAAAATGTCATAGTATAGTAAGCCATAAAAATGCCAAAACACCTCATAAAATAATAAGGCATTAAGATGTGAAAAAAAGTCATAGTATAGTAAGGCATTAAAATGTGAAAAAAAACGTCATAGTATAGTATGTCAAAAAACGTCATAAAATAGTAAGGCATAAAAACGTCATAGTATAGTATGTAAAAAAGTTTAAAAAAAACGTCATAGTATAGTATGTCAAAAAACATCATAAAATAGTAAGGCATTAAAATGTGAAAAAAAAGTCATAGTATAGTAAGGCATTAAAATGTGAAAAAAAGTCATAGTATAGTAAGGCATTAAAATGTGAAAAAAATGTCATAGTATAGTATGTCAAAAAACGTCATAAAATAGTAAGGCATAAAAATGTGAAAAAACATCATAGTATAGTATGTCAAAAAACGTCATAGTATAGTAAGCCATAAAAATGTCAAAACACCTCATAAAATAGTAAGGCATTAAAATGTGAAAAAAAGTCATGGTATAGTAAGGCATTAAAATGTGAAAAAAACGTCATAAAATAGTAAGGCATAAAAACGTCATAGTATAGTATGTAAAAAAAGTAAAAAAAAACGTCATAGTATAGTATGTCAAAAAACGTCATAAAATAGTAAGGCATTAAAATGTGAAAAAAAGTCATAGTATAGTAAGGCATTAAAATGTGAAAAAAACGTCATAGTACAGTATGTCAAAAAACGTCATAAAATAGTAAGGCATAAAAACGTCAAAAAATGTCATAAAATAGTAAGGCATTAAAATGTGAAAAAAAAGTCATAGTATAGTAAGCCATAAAAATGCCAAAACACCTCATAAAATAATAAGGCATTAAGATGTGAAAAAAAGTCATAGTATAGTAAGGCATTAAAATGTGAAAAAAAACGTCATAGTATAGTATGTCAAAAAACGTCATAAAATAGTAAGGCATAAAAACGTCATAGTATAGTATGTAAAAAAGTTTAAAAAAAACGTCATAGTATAGTATGTCAAAAAACATCATAAAATAGTAAGGCATTAAAATGTGAAAAAAAGTCATAGTATAGTAAGGCATTAAAATGTGAAAAAAAGTCATAGTATAGTAAGGCATTAAAATGTGAAAAAAATGTCATAGTATAGTATGTCAAAAAACGTCATAAAATAGTAAGGCATAAAAATGTGAAAAAACATCATAGTATAGTATGTCAAAAAACGTCATAGTATAGTAAGCCATAAAAATGTCAAAACACCTCATAAAATAGTAAGGCATTAAAATGTGAAAAAAAGTCATAGTATAGTAAGGCATTAAAATGTGAAAAAAACGTCATAGTATAGTATGTCAAAAAACGTCATAAAATAGTAAGGCATAAAAACGTCATAGTATAGTATGTAAAAAAGTTTAAAAAAAACGTCATAGTATAGTATGTCAAAAAACATCATAAAATAGTAAGGCATTAAAATGTGAAAAAAAAAGTCATAGTATAGTAAGGCATTAAAATGTGAAAAAAAGTCATAGTATAGTAAGGCATTAAAATGTGAAAAAAATGTCATAGTATAGTATGTCAAAAAACGTCATAAAATAGTAAGGCATAAAAATGTGAAAAAACATCATAGTATTGTATGTCAAAAAACGTCATAGTATAGTAAGCCATAAAAATGTCAAAACACCTCATAAAATAGTAAGGCATTAAAATGTGAAAAAAAGTCATGGTATAGTAAGGCATTAAAATGTGAAAAAAACGTCATAAAATAGTAAGGCATAAAAACGTCATAGTATAGTATGTAAAAAAAGTAAAAAAAAACGTCATAGTATAGTATGTCAAAAAACGTCATAAAATAGTAAGGCATTAAAATGTGAAAAAAAAAGTCATAGTATAGTAAGGCATTAAAATGTGAAAAAAAAGTCATAGTATAGTAAGGCATTAAAATGTGAAAAAAACGTCATAGTACAGTATGTCAAAAAACGTCATAAAATAGTAAGGCATTAAAATGTGAAAAAAAAAGTCATAGTATAGTAAGGCATTAAAATGTGAAAAAAACGTCATAGTATAGTAAGGCATTAAAATGTGAAAAAAACGTCATAGTACAGTATGTCAAAAAATGTCATAAAATAGTAAGGCATAAAAACGTCAAAAAACGTCATAGTATAGTATGTCAAAAAAAGTCATAAAATAGTAAGGCATTAAAATGTGAAAAAAAGTCATAGTATAGTAAGGCATTAAAATGTGAAAAAAATGTCATAGTATAGTATGTCAAAAAACGTCATAAAATAGTAAGGCATAAAAACGTCATAGTATAGTATGTAAAAAAGTAAAAAAAAAAACGTCATAGTATAGTATGTCAAAAAACGTCATAAAATAGTAAGGCATAAAAACGTCATAGTATAGTATGTAAAAAAAGTAAAAAAAAACGTCATAGTATAGTATGTCAAAAAACGTCATAAAATAGTAAGGCATTAAAATGTGAAAAAAAAAGTCATAGTATAGTAAGGCATTAAAATGTGAAAAAAAAGTCATAGTATAGTAAGGCATTAAAATGTGAAAAAAACGTCATAGTACAGTATGTCAAAAAACGTCATAAAATAGTAAGGCATAAAAACGTCAAAAAACGTCATAGTATAGTATGTCAAAAAATGTCATAAAATAGTAAGGCATTAAAATGTGAAAAAAAAGTCATAGTATAGTAAGGCATTAAAATGTGAAAAAAACGTCATAGTACAGTATGTCAAAAAACGTCATAAAATAGTAAGGCATAAAAACGTCAAAAAACGTCATAGTATAGTATGTCAAAAAATGTCATAAAATAGTAAGGCATTAAAATGTGAAAAAAAAGTCATAGTATAGTAAGGCATTAAAATGTGAAAAAAACGTCATAGTACAGTATGTCAAAAAATGTCATAAAATAGTAAGGCATAAAAACGTCAAAAAACGTCATAGTATAGTATGTCAAAAAATGTCATAAAATAGTAAGGCATTAAAATGTGAAAAAAAGTCATAGTATAGTAAGGCATTAAAATGTGAAAAAAACGTCATAGTATAGTATGTCAAAAAACGTCATAAAATAGTAAGGCATAAAAACGTCATAGTATAGTATGTAAAAAAGTAAAAAAAAAACGTCATAGTATAGTATGTCAAAAAACGTCATAAAATAGTAAGGCATAAAAATGTGAAAAAACATCATAGTATAGTATGTCAAAAAACGTCATAGTATAGTACGCCATAAAAATGTCAAAACACCTCATAAAATAGTAAGGCATTAAAATGTGAAAAAAGTCATGGTTTGGTAAGGCATTAAAATGTGAAAAAAACGTCATAAAATAGTAAGGCATAAAAACGTCATAGTATAGTACGTAAAAAAAAGTAAAAAAAAACATCATAGTATAGTATGTCAAAAAACGTCATAAAATAGTAAGGCATTAAAATGTGAAAAAAAAGTCATAGTATAGTAAGGCATTAAAATGTGAAAAAAACGTCATAGTACAGTATGTCAAAAAACGTCATAAAATAGTAAGGCATAAAAACGTCAAAAAACGTCATAGTATAGTATGTCAAAAAATTTCATAAAATAGTAAGGCATTAAAATGTGAAAAAAAGTCATAGTATAGTAAGCCATAAAAATGCCAAAACACCTCATAAAATAGTAAGGCATTAAGATGTGAAAAAAAGTCATAGTATAGTAAGGCATTAAAATGTGAAAAAAACGTCATAGTATAGTATGTCAAAGAACGTCATAAAATAGTAAGGCATAAAAACGTCATAGTATAGTATGTAAAAAAGTTTAAAAAAAACGTCATACTATAGTATGTCAAAAAATGTCATAAAATAGTAAGGCATTAAGATGTGAAAAAAAGTCATAGTATAGTAAGGCATTAAAATGTGAAAAAAACGTCATAGTATAGTATGTCAAAAAACGTCATAAAATAGTAAGGCATAAAAATGTCATAGTATAGTATGTCAAAAAACGTCATAAAATAGTAAGGCATAAAAACGTCATAGTATAGTATGTAAAAAAGTTAAAAAAAAACGTCATAGTATAGTATGTCAAAAAATGTCATACTATAGAATGTCAACAAACGTCATAGTATAGTAAGCCATAAAAATGCCAAAACACCTCATAAAATAGTAAGGCATTAAAATGTGAAAAAAACGTCATAGTATAGTATGTCAAAAAACGTCATAGTATAGTAAGCCATAAAAATGTCAAAACACCTCATAAAATAGTAAGGCATTAAAATGTGAAAAAAAGTCATAGTATAGTCAGGCATTAAAATGTGAAAAAAACGTCATAAAATAGTAAGGCATAAAAACGTCATAGTATAGTATGTAAAAAAAGTAAAAAAGAACGTCATAGTATAGTATGTCAAAAAATGTCATAGTATAGTAAGCCATAAAAATGTCAAAACACCTCATAAAATAGTAAGGCATTAAAATGTGAAAAAAAGTCATGGTATAGTAAGGCATTAAAATGTGAAAAAAACGTCATAAAATAGTAAGGCATAAAAACGTCATAGTATAGTATGTAAAAAAAGTAAAAAAAAACGTCATAGTATAGTATGTCAAAAATAGTCATAGTATAGTAAGGCATTAAAATGTGAAAAAAACGTCATAGTACAGTATGTCAAAAAACGTCATAAAATAGTAAGGCATAAAAATGTCATAGTATAGTATGTAAAAAAAGTAAAAAAAAACGTCATAGTATAGTATGTCAAAAAATGTCATAGTATAGTATGTAAAAAAAGTTAAATAAAAACGTCATAGTATAGTGTGTAAAAAAATGTCATAAAATAGTAAGAAATAAAAATGTGAAAAAACATCATAGTATAGTATGTCAAAAAACGTCATAGTATAGTAAGCCATAAAAATGTCAAAACACCTCATAAAATAGTAAGGCATTAAAATGTGAAAAAAAAGTCATAGTATAGTAAGGCATTAAAATGTGAAAAAAACGTCATAGTACAGTATGTCAAAAAACGTCATAAAATAGTAAGGCATAAAAACGTCATAGTATAGTGTGTAAAAAAAGTAAAAAAAAAACGTTATAGTATAATATGTCAAAGAACGTCATAGTATAGTATGTCAAAAAACGTCATAAAATAGTAAGCCATAAAAATGCCAAAACACCTCATAAAATAGTAAGGCATTAAAATGTGAAAAAAAGTCATAGTATAGTAAGGCATTAAAATGTGAAAAAAACGTCATAGTATGTCAAAAAACGTCATAAAATAGTAAGGCATAAAAACGTCATAGTATAGTATGTAAAAAAAAGTAAAAAAAAAACGTCATAGTATAGTATGTCAAAAAATGTCATAGTATAGTAAGGCATAAAAATGTCATAGTATAGTAAGGCATAAAAAAAAATGTCAAAAATCGTCATAGTATAGTAAGGCATAAAAAACAGTATAGTAAGGCATAAAAACGTCACATTGTAATAAGGTATAAAAATAAAAATAAAACAGGCATAGTATAGTATGTCGAGAAACATCATAGTATAGTAAGACAAAACACGTCATAGTATAGTATGTCAAAAAACGTTATAGTATAGTAGGGCGTAAAAATGAAAAAAAAATGTCATAGTATAGTAAGGCATAAAAAATGTCATAGTATAGTATGTCAAAAAACGTCTAGCTAGGCATAAAAATGAAAAAAAAATGTCATAGTATAGTAAGGCATAAAAATAAAAAAAAATGTCATAGTATAGTATGTCAAAAAACGTCATAGTATAGTAAGGCATAAAAAAAAGTCAATATAGTAAGGCATAAAAATGTCATAGTATAGTAAGGCAAAAAAAAAATAGTTATAGTATAGTAAGGCACAAAAATGTCAGGAAAAGTCATAGTATATTAAGACATAAAAAAAGAATGTCATAGTATAGTAAGGCATAAAGAAAAAATGTCATAGTATAGTAAGGCATAAGAACGTTATAGTATAGTAAGGCATAAGAACGTTATAGTATAGCAAGGCATAAAAATGCAATAAAACGTCATAGTATATTAAGGCATAGAAATGCCAAAAAACATCATAGTATAGCATATAAAAAAAAAAAAAAACGTCATAGTATAGTATGTAAAAAAAAAAACGTCATAGTAAGGCATAAAAATGTCAAAAATATAGTATAATATGTCAAAAAACGTCATAAAATAGTAAGGCATAAAAACGTCATAGTATAGTGTGTAAAAAAAGTAAAAAAAAAACGTTATAGTATAATATGTCAAAGAACGTCATAGTATAGTATGTCAAAAAACGTCATAAAATAGTAAGGCATAAAAACGTCATAGTATAGTATGTAAAAAAGTAAAAAAAAAAACGTCATAGTATAGTATGTCAAAAAACGTCATAAAATAGTAAGGCATAAAAATGTGAAAAAACATCATAGTATAGTATGTCAAAAAACGTCATAGTATAGTAAGCCATAAAAATGTCAAAACACCTCATAAAATAGTAAGGCATTAAAATGTGAAAAAAAGTCATGGTATAGTAAGGCATTAAAATGTGAAAAAAACGTCATAAAATAGTAAGGCATAAAAACGTCATAGTATAGTACGTAAAAAAAGTAAAAAAAAACATCATAGTATAGTATGTCAAAAAACGTCATAAAATAGTAAGGCATTAAAATGTGAAAAAAAAAGTCATAGTATAGTAAGGCATTAAAATGTGAAAAAAACGTCATAGTACAGTATGTCAAAAAACGTCATAAAATAGTAAGGCATAAAAACGTCAAAAAACGTCATAGTATAGTATGTCAAAAAATGTCATAAAATAGTAAGGCATTAAAATGTGAAAAAAAAGTCATAGTATAGTAAGCCATAAAAATGCCAAAACACCTCATAAAATAGTAAGGCATTAAGATGTGAAAAAAAGTCATAGTATAGTAAGGCATTAAAATGTGAAAAAAACGTCATAGTATAGTATGTCAAAAAACGTCATAAAATAGTAAGGCATAAAAACGTCATAGTATAGTATGTAAAAAAGTTTAAAAAAAACGTCATACTATAGTATGTCAAAAAATGTCATAAAATAGTAAGGCATTAAGATGTGAAAAAAAGTCATAGTATAGTAAGGCATTAAAATGTGAAAAAAAGTCATAGTATAGTATGTCAAAAAACGTCATAAAATAGTAAGGCATAAAAATGTCATAGTATAGTATGTCAAAAAACGTCATAAAATGGTAAGGCATAAAAACGTCATAGTATAGTATGTAAAAAAGTTTAAAAAAAACGTCATAGTATAGTATGTCAAAAAACGTCATAAAATAGTAAGGCATTAAAATGTGAAAAAAAAAGTCATAGTATAGTAAGGCATTAAAATGTGAAAAAAAAAGTCATAGTATAGTAAGGCATTAAAATGTGAAAAAAACGTAATAGTACAGTATGTCAAAAAATGTCATAAAATAGTAAGGCATAAAAACGTCAAAAAACGTCATAGTATAGTATGTCAAAAAATGTCATAAAATAGTAAGGCATTAAAATGTGAAAAAAAAGTCATAGTATAGTAAGGCATTAAAATGTGAAAAAAACGTCATAGTACAGTATGTCAAAAAATGTCATAAAATAGTAAGGCATAAAAACGTCAAAAAACGTCATAGTATAGTATGTCAAAAAATGTCATAAAATAGTAAGGCATTAAAATGTGAAAAAAAAGTCGTAGTATAGTAAGGCATTAAAATGTGAAAAAAACGTCATAGTACAGTATGTCAAAAAATGTCATAAAATAGTAAGGCATAAAAACGTCAAAAAACGTCATAGTATAGTATGTCAAAAAATGTCATAAAATAGTAAGGCATTAAAATGTGAAAAAAAGTCATAGTATAGTAAGGCATTAAAATGTGAAAAAAACGTCATAGTATAGTATGTCAAAAAACGTCATAAAATAGTAAGGCATAAAAACGTCATAGTATAGTATGTAAAAAAAGTAAAAAAAAACGTCATAGTATAGTATGTCAAAAAACGTCATAAAATAGTAAGGCATAAAAATGTGAAAAAACATCATAGTATAGTATGTCAAAAAACGTCATAGTATAGTACGCCATAAAAATGTCAAAACACCTCATAAAATAGTAAGGCATTAAAATGTGAAAAAAGTCATGGTTTGGTAAGGCATTAAAATGTGAAAAAAACGTCATAAAATAGTAAGGCATAAAAACGTCATAGTATAGTACGTAAAAAAAGTAAAAAAAAACATCATAGTATAGTATGTCAAAAAACGTCATAAAATAGTAAGGCATTAAAATGTGAAAAAAAAGTCATAGTATAGTAAGGCATTAAAATGTGAAAAAAACGTCATAGTACAGTATGTCAAAAAACGTCATAAAATAGTAAGGCATAAAAACGTCAAAAAACGTCATAGTATAGTATGTCAAAAAACGTCATAAAATAGTAAGGCATTAAAATGTGAAAAAAAAGTCATAGTATAGTAAGCCATAAAAATGCCAAAACACCTCATAAAATAGTAAGGCATTAAGATGTGAAAAAAAGTCATAGTATAGTAAGGCATTAAAATGTGAAAAAAACGTCATAGTATAGTATGTCAAAGAACGTCATAAAATAGTAAGGCATAAAAACGTCATAGTATAGTATGTAAAAAGGTTTAAAAAAAACGTCATACTATAGTATGTCAAAAAATGTCATAAAATAGTAAGGCATTAAGATGTGAAAAAAAGTCATAGTATAGTAAGGCATTAAAATGTGAAAAAAAGTCATAGTATAGTATGTCAAAAAACGTCATAAAATAGTAAGGCATAAAAATGTCATAGTATAGTATGTCAAAAAACGTCATAAAATGGTAAGGCATAAAAACGTCATAGTATAGTATGTAAAAAAGTTTAAAAAAAACGTCATAGTATAGTATGTCAAAAAATGTCATACTATAGAATGTCAACAAACGTCATAGTATAGTAATCCATAAAAATGCCAAAACACCTCATAAAATAGTAAGGCATTAAAATGTGAAAAAAACGTCATAGTATAGTATGTCAAAAAACGTCATAGTATAGTAAGCCATAAAAATGTCAAAACACCTCATAAAATAGTAAGGCATTAAAATGTGAAAAAAAGTCATGGTATAGTAAGGCATTAAAATGTGAAAAAAACGTCATAAAATAGTAAGGCATAAAAACGTCATAGTATAGTATGTAAAAAAAGTAAAAAAAAACGTCATAGTATAGTATGTCAAAAAACGTCATAGTATAGTAAGGCATTAAAATGTGAAAAAAACGTCATAGTACAGTATGTCAAAAAACGTCATAAAATAGTAAGGCATAAAAATGTCATAGTATAGTATGTAAAAAAAGGAAAAAAAAACGTCATAGTATAGTATGTCAAAAAATGTCATAGTATAGTATGTAAAAAAAGTTAAATAAAAACGTCATAGTATAGTGTGTAAAAAAATGTCATAAAATAGTAAGAAATAAAAATGTGAAAAAACATCATAGTATAGTATGTCAAAAAACGTCATAGTATAGTAAGTCAAAAAATGCCAAAACACCTCATAAAATAGTAAGGCATTAAAATGTGAAAAAAACGTCATAGTATAGTAAGGCATTAAAATGTGAAAAAAACGTCATAGTACAGTATGTCAAAAAACGTCATAAAATAGTAAGGCATAAAAACGTCATAGTATAGTGTGTAAAAAAAGTAAAAAAAAAACGTTATAGTATAATATGTCAAAGAACGTCATAGTATAGTATGTCAAAAAACGTCATAAAATAGTAAGCCATAAAAATGCCAAAACACCTCATAAAATAGTAAGGCATTAAAATGTGAAAAAAAGTCATAGTATAGTAAGGCATTAAAATGTGAAAAAAACGTCATAGTATGTCAAAAAACGTCATAAAATAGTAAGGCATAAAAACGTCATAGTATAGTATGTAAAAAAAAGTAAAAAAAAAACGTCATAGTATAGTATGTCAAAAAATGTCATAGTATAGTAAGGCATAAAAATGTCATAGTATAGTAAGGCATAAAAAAAAATGTCAAAAATCGTCATAGTATAGTAAGGCATAAAAAACAGTATAGTAAGGCATAAAAACGTCACATTGTAATAAGGTATAAAAATAAAAATAAAACAGGCATAGTATAGTATGTCGAGAAACATCATAGTATAGTAAGACAAAACACGTCATAGTATAGTATGTCAAAAAACGTTATAGTATAGTAGGGCGTAAAAATGAAAAAAAAATGTCATAGTATAGTAAGGCATAAAAAATGTCATAGTATAGTATGTCAAAAAACGTCTAGCTAGGCATAAAAATGAAAAAAAAATGTCATAGTATAGTAAGGCATAAAAATAAAAAAAATGTCATAGTATAGTATGTCAAAAAACGTCATAGTATAGTAAGGCATAAAAAAAGTCAATATAGTAAGGCATAAAAATGTCATAGTATAGTAAGGCAAAAAAAAAATAGTTATAGTATAGTAAGGCACAAAAATGTCAGGAAAAGTCATAGTATATTAAGACATAAAAAAAGAATGTCATAGTATAGTAAGGCATAAAGAAAAAATGTCATAGTATAGTAAGGCATAAGAACGTTATAGTATAGTAAGGCATAAGAACGTTATAGTATAGCAAGGCATAAAAATGCAATAAAACGTCATAGTATATTAAGGCATAGAAATGCCAAAAAACATCATAGTATAGCATATAAAAAAAAAACGTCATAGTATAGTATGTAAAAAAAAAAAACGTCATAGTAAGGCATAAAAATGTCAAAAATATAGTATAATATGTCAAAAAACGTCATAAAATAGTAAGGCATAAAAACGTCATAGTATAGTGTGTAAAAAAAGTAAAAAAAAAACGTTATAGTATAATATGTCAAAGAACGTCATAGTATAGTATGTCAAAAAACGTCATAAAATAGTAAGCCATAAAAATGCCAAAACACCTCATAAAATAGTAAGGCATTAAAATGTGAAAAAAAGTCATAGTATAGTAAGGCATTAAAATGTGAAAAAAACGTCATAGTATGTCAAAAAACGTCATAAAATAGTAAGGCATAAAAACGTCATAGTATAGTATGTAAAAAAAAGTAAAAAAAAAACGTCATAGTATAGTATGTCAAAAAATGTCATAGTATAGTAAGGCATAAAAATGTCATAGTATAGTAAGGCATAAAAAAAAATGTCAAAAATCGTCATAGTATAGTAAGGCATAAAAAACAGTATAGTAAGGCATAAAAACGTCACATTGTAATAAGGTATAAAAATAAAAATAAAACAGGCATAGTATAGTATGTCGAGAAACATCATAGTATAGTAAGACAAAACACGTCATAGTATAGTATGTCAAAAAACGTTATAGTATAGTAGGGCGTAAAAATGAAAAAAAAATGTCATAGTATAGTAAGGCATAAAAAATGTCATAGTATAGTATGTCAAAAAACGTCTAGCTAGGCATAAAAATGAAAAAAAAATGTCATAGTATAGTAAGGCATAAAAATAAAAAAAATGTCATAGTATAGTATGTCAAAAAACGTCATAGTATAGTAAGGCATAAAAAAAGTCAATATAGTAAGGCATAAAAATGTCATAGTATAGTAAGGCAAAAAAAAAATAGTTATAGTATAGTAAGGCACAAAAATGTCAGGAAAAGTCATAGTATATTAAGACATAAAAAAAGAATGTCATAGTATAGTAAGGCATAAAGAAAAAATGTCATAGTATAGTAAGGCATAAGAACGTTATAGTATAGTAAGGCATAAGAACGTTATAGTATAGCAAGGCATAAAAATGCAATAAAACGTCATAGTATATTAAGGCATAGAAATGCCAAAAAACATCATAGTATAGCATATAAAAAAAAAACGTCATAGTATAGTATGTAAAAAAAAAAACGTCATAGTAAGGCATAAAAATGTCAAAAATATAGTATAATATGTAAAAAAATGTCATAGTATAGTAAGGCATAAAAACGTCATAATTTAATAAGGAAAAAAAAAAAAAACAGGCATAGTATAGAATGTTGAAAAACAGTATAGTAAGGCATAAAAAAAAAAAAAACGTCATAGTATAGAATGTAAAAAAAACATCATGGTATAATACGTAAAAAAAAAAACCATCATAGTGTAGTATGCCAAAAAACGTCGTTGTATTACACTAAAAAATAATAATAATTGTGAAACATATTGTAATACGGCATTTTAAAAAAAAAGGCATAGTATAGTATGTCAAAAAACGTCATAAAAACATCATAGTATAGTTTGCCAAAAAAGGTCACAATATAGTAAGGCATAAAAACGTCAAAGTAGACATAATCTTTTAAATTGAAACATTTTTCTGCACACTTCCAGATGTAAATGTTAAGTCCAAGCTTCACTCTCTTTTAGCTGCTTTTTTTGGTCCCTAGCAACTCCTGAGTTAAATATCTGGTGCTTACCAGGTAGCAGATTGAACCATATCAGTGAGTGACACCTCTCACTTGTAAAAAAAAAAACAAAAAAACATTAATAGCCACTTCAGAATCATCACATTACACTCTGTCAGGCAGAATCATATATTCTGTATTTACTCAGGTAACCAATGATCTTTGCACACAGCTTGTGCCTGAGTGGTGAAGTGTTTCTGCTATCAGGCTCCATTTTTAGTGAACAAGAAAAATCATTATTTCCTGGACTCTGCCCACACTGTAATTCATCCTAGCAGAACAGACTCTCTCTGGGTAACAGCCACTCACAGGTGTTGATATGAATGTTCTTGCCCACTTCATTGGCTGGCTGCAGTGCTGAAGGGGAAATGCGCCGTACTGCAGCCTTAAAGCACATTATGTTCACGAACTGACAGTGAAGTTCTCTGCAAAGACTGAGGTTGTCCTAAAAATAGATTCCTGATGAGTAAGCGAAGCCTGAGGGATGGCTAATACACTGGCAGTGACACTGTAGCATCTCAAAGACTATGGAGACAGAGAGTCTGAGCAGCATCCGACTACAACAGTACCACAAAGCATGACTTACACAGGGTCAATGTATGGATAACATCATCTATAACCACATATTTATGTACTAATCCCTCCATCCACTCCTAATTATGATACACAGATTGTACAGTTCACTCAGAAAGTACCAGGACTGTTTTGTTTTCACTCTGAACTCCAGCAGGTTTGGAGATGAACTTAAACAAAGACTGTGAGGTTTAAGTACCAACTCTCAGCTTTAATTAGAGGGTGTTTGCATCCATATGAGATGAATACTGTAGGAACTGTAGCCATTTTTACACAAACCCCCAAGAGTCTTATAATGTACAGCCAGTACAGCTATTAACACCCTTAAATACCCTTTAAGTCTGCACTCTGGCCTTGTTTTCAATGACTTGACTAATGAGCCAAAGATTCTGTGGGATAGATTTATATATTGACACTTTAGTGATTTCGAGGCAACAAGTTCTCCCATTATATAAAACCCTCAGGTCTGCTTTCACCCTGAAGCTAACTCATAATAGCAGCAGTAAGACGAATCCAATATGTGGATTTGTACATTGGTATTTGCAAAAATATTGTTCCCATTCACTCATGTGCAATCGAAATGACTGAACCTGATTAATTTCAAAGAAGCTGGAACAATACTACAGAACATGTTTTTCCTAGTGTGAATAAACTGTAACAGACAAAACAAGCTAACATTCCTCAGTTCCAACAGTGTAGCTTTCACGTCTATGATACAGCCCTGACATCTTGATTCACGCGTTCACGTGTCACCACTGGAGTAAAATCATTTCAAGGAACCTCATACAAATCCAGACTGAAGAATCCAAAATGAGCAAAAGGTTACTGCTCGACTGGGCCGAATACCTCTCGATCCTGATCCAAGATCCAGGATCCAACGAAGGAAAAGACACACATTTATACCTTTTATTGGCCAACACAAACTACAAACCACCACAAAGTGAAAATAAAGAATCAAATGGCAGCCAATCACACATCATGAACAATCCCCAACAAGGTCACCAGATCTTTTTTATGGATCTATGCAGCTGGACGTGAAAATCAGAATTTCTGATGTCCTAATTTGACATTTCTTCTTTTTTTTTTTTTTTTTTTTTTTTTTTAAAGCTTCAGTCTTTAGTCCTTTTTTCTTCTTAAGGACTCGCAGCACTGTCTCTCAGCTCATGCATGAGAATAAAGCTGCTGTAAGTACAGAGTAAACTCTTCACAGCACTAGAGACTTGCTACATCAAAGCCAGTGATACCCATGACTTCACTGAATTATCTTCACATCAGATCCCAAATTTCAAAGGGAAATCAACACAGATCATCCTGGACAATATCATTTTAATTGAGTTCGTAGGCTAACTGATTAATAGGTGTCATTTCTACGAATGCACATGCATATACACACACCAAACAAGTCATTAGCTGATTGCTAATCCTTCTCTGGTTTACATCACCAAGGGGAACATCAAATGGAGATAAACAGAGTCGGTTATTTTTCCCATTTCGTCTCAGTTCTGCTTTTCCTCTTTCAAAAAAAGAGCTGATGAATAAAGTTCAGAATAAAACACACATGAGTGTAAACACATTTAAGTGTTTGCGTTTGGCATGTGAGGACACAGGGAGACCAGTGGGAGGTTAGGTTTCCATCAAAACACAATAAGGCAGGAGGCAGATGTGAAGCTATACAGTATGTAACTCGAAACTCACGCCTGTGTTGCTTGCCACCTGCAAAAGTAAGCCTAACTGTAAATACAAAAAGGGAGCTGCAGGCACAAACATTCAAACATCAAAAGGAAGTCGGTCCCTGGCTATAAGTTTCAGACATGGGAGCTATTTAAAGCTGCAGTATGTGGCTTTCTTAACTTGAAAACGCAGAGTAACTGGGATCATTTGTCTGATATTTCAGATGTTCTTCAGACATCAGTTGAATATTTCGACGTGGCAAAGCATGTCCTGGGCTAAACCGTGTGCTTCAACAAATGGGACCGATCCTCTGGTGTCTATGTGACAATCTCCAGCACCATTAATAGACAGTTAAAGGTTAAAGGTTTAGTTTGGTTGTACTTTACTTACACGTGATTTATCTAAAGCCCTGCCCAGACTGGATGCATATCACAGGAGCATGTAAGCTGCTTATTTGACAGGCTAATCTTGTCCTTAGTAAGATGACGAGATAAGGTTTAAACATTGTTATAAAGTTCCAGAAGTCCTTACAATTACCATCTGATTTATCTGATGGTGAGGGATATAATGTAATACCTGTACATCGTTGCTGTCAGGTCAGCAGCTTGCCTGACCAATAAGAAAACTTTCAGGATTTCAGGTATTACCTAATGGGGGTTTTTAATGATTAAATAAGACAGTATAGATCATGTGCTGCCAACATCTCTGTGTGTATCTGTGAGTGTGTTATGGATCGATGCCTACCCGTGCGTCGTACTCCAGGACAAACGGAGGGATGTCAATCTGTTCAGGTTTGATGCAGGTGAAGAGCTGGTGCAGGTTGTCCAGGTAGCGGACTTTGTCCTTCATCCCTGACACACTGAAGGTGGTGAAGAACCACGTCGAGACCTGGATTGAGTTTTAAAAGTGAAGAAAGAAAGAAAATAAGGAACATTTCAGTTACATTTGAGCGTTTGATCTTCATTGTTAGCTATAGCAAGATTAATAAATAACATACAAAGACAAAACCGAACTCAACTTTCTAAAGCAAATAACAAAAACTAGATTACATCTAATGAGACTTTAATGATCCTCATGGGAAAGTTTCACTATTGCAGCAAACAAGTACTGTAATTCCAGTAAACAATAAAGAAACAAATATAAACCAGCAAGCACTTAGAGAGCGCATGTCTCTGCCAAGGCTGCACATTTCTCCTGATTTGTTATTTTCATAACGGAAAAATATTTATAACTTTTGACTTCGCATCTGGATCAGGATTAGCATCTAAATACACAGTGTGGTGGACAATCATGTAGATTTTTGGATAAGGCCTCACCTTGGGAATGTGAGGCCTTTGCCCAAGGACCAAATTGTTCGCAATTCCAAGTGAGTCTCATGATTACTGAGACGTTTAAAATCATAATGTTACTGGAGCAGGAAAATTGTGCAGGGTTGATGTGTGTTTGTAAGAAATAAAATTCCGTTGCAACTTGCGCAATGTATTTAATTGTCATGGCAGGTTTCGTGAAGTCCAACCCCATTAGAAAAAGAATTTCTAGCCAAGTTTAATGAATGTGAAATGAAGTGTGATGAATGATGAAGTCCTGCAAAAAGGTTTCCTAGAATTTGAAAACGGTGAAACATCTCTCTAAAAGGAAATGAGTGTAGCACAACTAACTGATTTGTGTTAGAAGGGGCCATTTGTAAGTTTTCACTGGTGCTTTCTTGGTTTCTTGCCGGGAGCGGATGGTGGTGAATGTCACTTGATGTTGCGTTTAGAAGTCAAGCGGTTATAATACGACCTTTGAGCAGCGCTACCTCTTCAGGCCAGATTGGAGGAGAGTTTGTATTGGAAAGTGACAAGATGGGCTGGGGCTAGCGGGTTAGCATGCTAACTTTGGCAGAAGAAAAGACCCGACAGAAACAAGAGTTAACATTGTCGTTGCTTTCCATCTCTGGAGATAGCTCTTGGTCAGTAAAGGAATGAAATTTGGTGCTGAACTTGCAAAACTTACAAATAGCTCCTTTAACCCAGAAGTCTATGAAGTTACTTTGCCTTTATGTCTCATATTGTAGGAGTTATGAGTCAGAACATGCAATGAAGTAAATAATAGAATGACATTAACTCTATTATAACTACTATAACTAACAGTTCCACTTCTGTCACTACAACATTAACGAACATTTACATTTCTAGTGCTTGTTGAGAGAAATTTATAAACTGATATGATCCTCTTAGTCTAGATATACAATAAGCTCTGTTGACACTGCAAATACCAGACAGTTACATACATGATGACATAATCTCACCTTAGAGCGAAATGTTGGATGTACATAGTAGAAAGCCTTTAAATTCTTCTTAAACCTGCAACACATAAACCAGAACACCTCAGCAAGAAACACTTACAGCAAGGTTTTCACAGTGAATCACAGTTTCTTAAATACAACGAGACAAGAAAAACAGAAGATGCGTGAAAACGAGGACTGTGACAAAGATGAAGTGAAAGGGATTAATCTTCTCAAACAGAAGACAGGATGAGTGTGAAGTCACTGTGCTTTTGTTTCCAAGAGGTGCGAGGTGCTGTCCCAAGAAAAACACAGACAATCAACTCCAGCCCTTCCATCAGAGTGGAAACATGTAGCACACAGACACACAACGCTAACATCCCACTGCCCTTCACTTACTCATGCAGCACACCAACCTTGTGTGAGACTGCTTAAGGTCAATGTACTTGTCAATTAACTCACAACTGCCTTTGTGCAGTGGATCCTTATTTAATAGCCTGAAGAATGTATACACAGACAGGTAGATGATGTGAAGTTTGACATCTAGTATGTAAAGGTACTCGTCCTCTCGTCCTCATGATGATGGCGCTTATAGTAATTATACAGTTAATTTACCTCCAAGCAAAAAATGTAACCTATCGATTCCTAGGTGAGAGCTACAAGAGCCCCAATGTTAAAGGATAATCTGAGGAACCTGTTTATTTTTGTTATTGTCAACAACTACAATGAAAACACCAAAACCAACAATGAATGGACCTTTAACATGTGTTGTATCCAAACCCCTATACACAGTATTTTATTCCTCTGTGCCATTGGTGTCCAAAGACGATTCAGAACACATAAGTGAGCGAGTGACATTGTTCCTTCTTTACCATGAACGTGGTTTATTTTCAGTCAATCTCACATGCACTGTCCTGCTGCACTAAACAGGCTCCAGAGCAACAAATGCATATTAATCTGCAGCTAAAATATTGCGCTCCAAAATGCATCATTTCCTGCTTTTCGACTGACATTTGCTAAAAAATGTGGAAGGAAATTATTTCACTTTGTTGTAAAATTGAATGTATATTTTCGTTTTTATAGATCCGTCTTTACCAGGCATGAATGGGCTTTGAGCTACGTGCCACAGGGAGGCTGGAGAAGTCTGAAAATATTAAGGACAGACTGACATATTGTATTGGTTGTGCTGCATGCACTGGCTTTGGATTGGTTTTTAAAAATACAGCAAACTGAAAAGCTTCCATGAACTGGAAACAAGTGGAATCCCCGCTGTGTCACATCCTTCAGTTACAGAAGAATAGACCTTTATTTCTACGATAAATATCATGGAGAGATGACGGACAACTTCTTGGCCGCACTGAAGAGTTTTGATAGATGTTAGGAGGAGCCCAGGCATGAATATGAAACATGTTTCAGACATAAAAGTGGCGCACTAAGTAAGGAGTGACACCCTGACCTAAACGGCCAGTCAACCTCTCAGGTGCTGCTCTATTGCTGACAGGAAAAAGTACTTGAATCCAAAAATCACTTATTACTGCATCTGGGGCAGTATTCATTCTGTATATGTTCAGTTATTAAACAGGCAAACTCTGCACTTGTGGATCTAATGCAACAGATGCCAGTGTATCCAACAATCACTTCACAGTGCCATTATTCATCTCCAATAGATGACTCTCTCAGCTGGATAGGGTATTTTTTAACCTGGTTGAATTGCACTCTGGGATGACAGCGTCTTTGTTCTGTCTGTAGTTTCATCCAGTTAAATTTCAACAACTATATAAAATGAAATGCCATGAAAATTGTTTTAGAAATTAATGATCCCCAGAGGATTTATTCTAATCCTGTGAGGTTTTGAGGTTTCCTTGATTTTTCCTCCGGTGCCACCATGACGTCACGACTGCCAACACTCATCCAACATCTAAGTTGATGACAAGATATTGTAAGCAGTCAGTAATAGCAGGATTTACATGGATTTCCTCCTGGCCTTTCTTTCAGCAGCACCCACAGATCAGATTGTCAACTTGGTACACAAGATATCTCTTCAGTCTTGAAAAGAAATATCCCACGCACTGCTCTTGCTCAGCATCACAAGTTATTGATCATACAACGTTCCTGTTTTTTTCCAGACCCACATCTAAGACATTTGAATGTGCAAATATCTTAATCGAGAAATTTGCACACAAGATCAACAGTTCAGTTCAAACATTTTGAGTCCAAACAGCCTGTGAGGGAAACTCATTTAAGTGGCTTGTCTCCATGATCTCATTCCCTGAGCTCATGGCCAGAGGTGAGAATTGGAATCAACGTGTAAATTGAGAGCTTCACCTTCAGACAAAGCTCTTTTCACCACAATGTTCAGGTTCAATGCAGCCAAAACCACAGATGGTGCACCATTCTACCAATCTCATGTATGTTACTCTCGCTGATGGAAAGGACTCGTCTTCTTATGGCAGCAACTCGCTCCCAACCTGAAGGGAGCAACACATCCATTATCTGGCAAATGACTTTGAACTCTGGAGGTGCTGACCCCTCATCCCACCCACTTCACCCTTGGCTGCAAACGGCTCCAACTGGATGTCGTAGTCAGGGGGAGGAATAAAACTACTGGAAAAAGAAAGCACAGAAGGAACCCTGAGGTCACCAAACCAGTAAAAGCCAGTTCAAATGGTGATTCCCTAATGAATTGAGGAAACCATCCCCTCTCCGTTCTGAAGATGGGAACCACCAAAAGCCTTTCTGGCCCTTCGAGAGTCACAGTGAAACCCTGCAGCTGGAGCCTGACGGTGAATCTCTGACACCAAAAAACAAAGTACCTGAAACTGGAATTACAGACTAAACAAATAACCTCAGCTATATTCAAGTTTCAGTAACTGAACAGCAGAGGTAGTGCACACTTGGCTGTTCAATTCATGGCAGCACACTGACAATAACCCACCACATTTGCGACAGTTTGCATTGTCATACTGCACACACACACACACACACACACACACACACACACACACACAGTGTTGGTCTGGCTGTGGTACGTGGCATCTGTTCATATAATACAAAACAGTCAGTCAGGAGAGCAGGGAACTCGATCTTCAAGTTGACAAACTAACTCAAAGGACTAAACCATGACGTGGGACTTCTGCTCCGGTCCAGCGCTGGACCCTGAGGGAACAAAAAATAATAATAATCAACCCCACATGAGCTCATCTGTCTCCTAGAGAAAGTAATCAATCTCCCCCACTTAGCCAGACAATTTTGGAAACTCTTTGTGTTCATGTTTGGCTTTAGTCTGCTGGTTAGTTTGTGTGGAGCCAAAATGAATCTGCAGCCAATCTATAGCTCGGTGGGTTGAACATGCTGGACATGCCAGGCTAGGGTTAGTGGTTCCACTGCCTGTGTAGACCAGCGGTTTATCGCCAAACCAAAAGAGCAGAGAAATGAAACTGAGAAAAAAAAAAAAAAAAAAAGCTTCTAAATTAGTCACACATCCTGACAAAAGAGTTGGGGCATAAATAGAAACTGTAAGCCTCAAATAACGTTTACAGATGAAAGTTGTGTTTAGATGAAATGTAATCCCCAAACATGAAACACATGAAACAGTAGTAGCAGAACTTTCTGCTGCTCGCTTTGCAGACCAGAATAAGCAAGAACATCAAGTACCAGAAGGGAAAGAGTTTGATTCTCACTGAGGGTTCAAGACTCCACGACACTAAACCACCATCCTTTATATAAATCCATCCACTGAAAAACCTAATAAAAGATAAATCATGGATTAAAGAGAAACGATGGCAGCTGACCAAACCATAGAGAGCTACCAATCCACAGTCACTGCTAAATGACAAACCCTTTCTAACAAACAGGTTCTTTGTTTTCTAATCAAAGAGCAATAATAACATTAAAATCGGCTGGTTAGTGGCTGTCAAACCGGTTCTGACTACAGTCTAACCGCTCCATCTTCTCATGATAAGGTTTAATGAGCCGAAGCTAAAACTTTGCAGAGAGAGTTAGTGGAACTTTAAATAACCTTGACATTTTAAAAAGGTAATTAGCATCACGCCTAGAGCTGCTACTGTCTGTGACAAATCAGCAAAGTGTATTAGAGCAGTCACAGTTACAGTTCATGACTGAATGGGGTTTCCCAGTTAGAAATGAGTTAGATGATAGAGGAAGCTGAGTGACGATGTCTTCATCTGTATTCAAAGCTGACTGTATGCACAGGGTATTTTTATGTTGTACTCTCTTTGTTTTCCCCCAAATTGTTCACTATATAATTGAAATATAGAAAATAACAAGTGCAAACATCTGGAATATGTTCCTCTATTTCAAGTACGTCTGTGAAGGAAAAGCAACTTCTAAATACTTCTTTAACTCCTGACTGAATTTTCCAGACAGACACGGGTTAAGAAAGGTGTGGTGAAACCAACTGAATGATCAGTCACAGGAAGTAATCAACAGAGGAACGCAGGGGTTGAACGGCCAAAATAGCTGCGCGGAGTTTCCCACTGACAAAAAGTTTGTTTAGTTGTGGTTTCTAGAAACTAGAAAGAGACAAGAACTTAAAAAAGTTGAACTCACTCATTGAGCCTTCAAGTTCCTCTCTAAGTTTTCCCAGCAGTGGTTTCCACCTATGTGTTTTCTATCTGTTTTGTGCCTTATGTGTTTATTGACTGGTGCTATACAATAATCTTAACTTGCTTCAAATGTTCTATTAAAGCTACAGCGTGTTATACTTACAGTGAAATAAACAATAAAGGATATTTATTGATAATAATTAATGATTTTGCCATCCAGATTATATAAACATCTATATCTGAAGGTAAAACGGACATGGGGGGGCGGGGCTTTAAATGTTGCTGCGCACTGTGTGTAGGTCAAAGCTGAAGTAGGAAGTCAGTCTGTAGATTGTGATTCACAACAGACTGTTTGGGTTATAACTCACTATGTTTTCTCCTCTAAATTAACTCTAACCTGCGGGTTTGTTGAAACCAGTCTGGTCGTCTGGATGCTGCACGTCCTCTAAAACCTAAGAACCCATTTTTTCCGTGACTGCACCGTTGCTTCAAACAGGGCACCTCAAGCATCATTTTAACCACATTTTCCTACAGCTTAGATTGTCATCTTCAGTATCTTTGAAAAATTTCAGGCCCTCAACTAAAACGTCAAGTAGGTTCAAACAACGCTTGACTGCACGCAGCAGAACAATGGAACCATCAGGGAGTCTGACGCTTGAAGAGCATAACTATCACTTTGGATAATACAGAACTGTAAACAGCTCTGGTTTTCATTTGGAGGATGTGGCTCCTATTTAGCTTGATGAAAATATTCATCTATGGAGAACCTCACAGCAGACTGCAAACAAAGAGATGCAATGTTCGGCTTGTATTGATCCCAGATTCAACATCTGACTCCCAGTGTAGAGTATCTGATGTAATAACGTCGTGTTTGTGATAACAGACATCCTCCTCCAGCATGTTCAGAATCTTTCAAGTTTCTCAACATAATCTGATTTAGATCCAGGTTTGGTGTCCGGACTCTACCGGGTGTTCAGACACAAATCATCATCCTTGTGTTGATCTTAAACAGTGGTTTCTCTGTCCTGTATTTATCAACAGAAAGATTAATTGTCCATGTGTGATTCAGATGTTGTTTTTCAGGTTTGTAAACCTGAACTGAGTGGACTAGTGTGGACTCTCTCTGCTCAGAGATATCATGAGATTCTTCAACTTTAACACGGAGCGAGTTCAGAACAAGGGTGCGCTTTCAAAGCTTTCACCCCTCTGATAAAGGAT
The DNA here is from genome assembly GCF_021018895.1 of Seriola aureovittata. Lineage (NCBI taxonomy): Eukaryota > Metazoa > Chordata > Actinopteri > Carangiformes > Carangidae > Seriola > Seriola aureovittata. Next base: position 7,298,272 of record NC_079374.1, on the reverse strand, counting down.
GAGTTACAGCCAATAAATCACCCCGAGAGCTCGCTCCAACTTTGGGTGTCCTGTTCCAAATATTGGCTCCAGATTTTCAAAAACCCATAATGAAACCGTTTCACAGCAGATTCTGTTTTTTCAAAAACTGTACTTGGCGGTGTCGTACTGTAGCATGAACAATGTATCTGAGCTTCACCGCGTTTGCAGAAGTCAGCATAGTCAGAGAGGTAACGAGTGAAGGGCCAAATGAAGGTCAAGCAGGGGTCACGTGACGGCAAAGCCTCGCAGAAGATGCTGCGTTTAGCACTTTTACATTTCAGTGAGATACTGCAACTGGCCAGACTTATCGTCTTAATAATATAAACTGAGAAACAACAGCAAATACCAGGGAACTGTCAAAGCCTGTCGGACCTTTGTTCCATCTGGACGAGCTTTCTAAAACTTCTTGAATCATTTCTTAAAAAGGAAAACCCTCACGCTCTACGTTTGATAATTCTGGCCATTAAAGACCAGAGATGAGGCTGGCCAGTGGAGCTCGCCAAATGACGTTAATTCTATTGCAAACCCAAAACATACAGCACAGAACATTAAAGTCAGTGCCCTTGTGTGGGGGAGGTTAAAGCAACAACAGCTCTGAAATTTTCTTATTTAATCCCTGTGTGTGGCAGAGGGATGAGACAGAACGGAAAGACTAAAAGAAGGGGAACTAACACGTTGAACATCTATGAAATGCAACATACCCCAGCATGCATTTAGTCTAAGGTTTAGATCATGTTCATTTGAGTGTATGACTGGCTCAGTTTAACAAGGAGTGTAAAATGTCAGACTGACTTGGCGTCGACGATGTCATGGAGGTTTCTGAGGAAGTCGGAGTCCAGGTGGTTGTGCTCGCCCGTCAGTGTGTGGAAGTAAACCATCACATACTCCTTCACCGTGATGTGGTCCATCACGTGGATAAAGTACAACAGAGCCTGCACACGCAAACACAGACAAAAATCAGTGTGCATGCACATTTATAATCCTGGACACTCCACCTGTTTACATTCATTCTTTTACAGTTTACATTCTTGTTTGAATTTCAGTTCACTATGACTATGTTCACTATTTAATAGCAGTTTTTTTTGGTTCAAGTTTCCGTAATATTCAGAGGTGGTGGTAAATTTTAAAGTACAATAACATAAGTTCAGAATAGCTCTTCAGTATTTGTGTTCAACAGGTACTGAAAAATACAAACAGATCATTTTAAAGGTCCAATATTGTATGAAATGAGATTTGATCTTGTGTTGTTTGATTATAGATCAGGTCTAGGTTCTATATTAATACTGTGAAAGTATCAAATCCTCAGTCCACAGAGAAATGCACACAGCCTGTATTCAGAAACTGAACCTTAAAACCAGCTGTCAGGACTTCTGTAACTTTGTGATGTCACAATTATACAGTCACCACTCTCAGCCACGCCCCAATTCCCGCCCACCTGGACCCACCATCCAACATTGCAGGATTTGGTTTCTCTAAGTGTTTTACCTGAAATCTGTTATATTTCTATTGGATCACTCAGAAAACAGTCAGCCAATCAGAAGAGAGGCTAAGAGCCTCCTCTCTTCTGATTGGCTCACCGATTGGCTGTTGTTACTAAAGCTCCAGAGAGAAGCCTGAGAGAGGAGATGTAAAACTACACTGAGATGGTTTTTGGTTCCTAAAACTACAAGTATATCTTCTTATGGCTCAACACTTCAAATAAAACACAAGGAAAGTGTAAAATATGGGACCTATAAAATTTTTGTCCATTGAACAAAAAGTTAACTTATTCGTTTTACCCTGAACATATTTAATGTGTCAAGAAAGATTAACATGACATAAACTCTCACAAACATTGCATTTATACAAAAGTTGCAGACATGAAACAAACAGTAACACAGAACATAACTTACGTGCACGCAAATTAAATACATTTGCATAATTTTCAAAAAGCCGCAAGCACATGTAAATACAGATGGACACATGAAAGGGCAGACAAACATGCACAGATGCTCAAAAAACACAACACACACTTGCACAAGGTGGTATCTCAGATTAACACAAAGTTGAACATGTGTTCACAGACACGCAGGTGAAGTTGAGTCTGACTGAAGTATTTTATTTTGAAGTAATTCTTTTTATTTTGTTACCTTTTCAAGGTCAATAAGGGTCACTGGGATGTTTCGTCCGACCACCACCATCACTGTCCTGCCACACATATCCACACCTGAGGACAGTAGAAAAAGGTCAAAAACACACACACACACACACACACACACACACACACACACACACACACACACACACACACACACACAGGTTCAGTCTTGAAACAGACAGATGAACTCTGGCTGACGATCAGCTCGGTGACTGCGGAGCTTCTTTACAATCAGTCATGGGTGATGACTGATCAGCATTATTTCCTCCTCACTAGAATTCCCGTTGATGCAGTTCTTCTTTCCCTTGTCGGCCATGCTAATGCTTATCACTGCTGACTGTAACAACGCTCTGTTTAGTCTTCACAGATCAAATATTTATGTGTGTGATTTGGTTATATTTTTCCAAGAAAGGGGAAAGAGACATTTCAGGGCTGAATCAGTCAGTCAGTTAGTAGAAGGCAGCAGTCCTCAGTTAATCATTTATAAAAGGAAAAATGTCAAAACATTCATTGTTTACTGCCTCTCAACTGTGAGGATTCGCTGCTTCTCACAGTTTTGTTTGTTTGTATGTAAACTGCATGTATTTTGAGTTTGATCTGCTGGTTACACGTAAGAGTTTTACCCCATGAGGAAAATAATCCTAAGTGGCTGCTCTCTGAGTTTTCAGACCAGCGAATGGGAATTGGGGATGATTGAGGTTAAACCCCTGAAGCAAAAATGTTATTTATTATTTATCAGTGGGTGTAACCTGCCTACGTCTGCCACACATTGCAACGATATAATGACGGAGCCAATCGATATCTCGTGTTTCATTTTGGTGTATTCCAAAAGTTTAGTAATAACTGTGCAAACTTAACGACCTGTAAAACCCCTTCGGTGACATGCTCTGCAGCTTGGAGCTCGTTCTGCTCCTCCAGCACTTGGTGTACTGCCTCCCCTTGCAAATCAAACCCTGTCCCCACAAAAGGAGGTGACAACTTCACTTTGGAAAAGCCTGAGCAGTGGTCAACATTACAGCAGCTCAGCTCTGGGAAAAATTCTTCTGAGGGCTGTGTTTTGTTTAAAAAACGTTTTTTTTTTTTTTTTTTTTTTTTTTTTTAATAGGTCCTCTGTGTCCAATGTACCCACTCCACTGTTTTCTATCCCTTATTTGTCCTTTTTCTCCTTTTATTCCTGACCATGAGAAACAAACAATAAACAGCAGTATACATAATTTATTGTATCTTATTATATTAACTTTTAACTCTGCTATACGAACATTATTTCAACAGTCAGTCTTCTATTACTTTCTGATCTTCCTGCACCAGTTTATATGTTTATGGGTTTTTTTTTTACTCTGGTTTTAAAGACACATTATTTAATTTCACCTGTACTTAACTTACATTTCAAATAACAGTAAAACTTTATACATTATCTGAAGATGCGATTTTCAACCAAAAAAATGTTTATCATCCCACATCAGCTGATATCAAAGCAGAAAATGAATCTTCTGCCGCAGGATGTGGGTGATAAATATTCATATATTTTTTAAGTTAAGTCATGATGATGTAGTAAACTTTGGTCAACAGAGGCCTCCAGTCATGATCAGTGTCATTAGATAATTCAACTGTGAGAGAAAAAGCAGTAATTTCTGTTCGTAAAGTCTCTTCTGTCCTCGTACATTTAGTTTTATGCCACAGAATTTCATTTCAATTAACTTAATCAGAGAAGAGTGCGGTCAGTGAGTTCATATGGGCTTTTAACATTTCACTGAGAAAGCAGGTAATGCAGAGTCATGGAAGTTTTCAAATATCATTTTAAAGGTCAGGCGGGTCAGATAACAACAGGAGCTAAACTGAATAACAACACTGCCTCCTACTGGTAATGACTTTCAACTGCACCTTGTAACCAGCTGAGGAAGGAGACAAGAGATGCTGTATTTAATCCCGCAAACAAAGATGCCCGAACCACACCGGCGCTGTGTGAGGTGAGGTGAATGGAAACACACACACACACACACACACACACACACACATATATATATAAACACCTCCACATTTATACTGCAGAGGTGAGAGACAAAGATAAAATAGGACTTTCCTCTGTCCATGACTCACACGAACACATACCAGTTTGATACAAGGCTTTCAGTGCGGCGATGTCTGACAGGTCCTCCGCTCTCGCTCGACACAGCCAGCGATTATAACTGCAGAGAGGAAACACACACACACACACACACACACACACACACACACACACACACACACACACACACACACCACACACACACACACACACACACACACACACACACACACACACACACACACACACACACACACAAATAGTTTAATAGTTACACAGGCTCACAAAAACAGCATATTATACAGATTAAACATGCAGCAAAACTACTACAACTTCTACCCATCTTGATAATAAAAATCATCAGGTAAAATTCGGTCCACTTGTGTGAGAGCTGTAAATGATCTCTGCTATGACTTGTAGAAACTTTTTTTTTTTTTTTTTTATGTTTTTTCATTTATTCAGTAAAATAATTTTGTAGGTCAAACTCCTCTGAATAAAGTATGATCACAAAACATTAAATCCATCAAGAAATTAAAGTTTAAACACAACTGCCGGTGTTATAAATGGGATTTTATTTTGTGGCCTTTTTGTTTTCTACTCTTTTACTCTCTTTAATTTGTGAGAAAAAACAAGTGGTCTATGATTTATATATGCAACAAGTTCTGTCTGGGCCTTTTCTAACACTAATATAGGTAATGCTAATATTCACCTGACCATAACTGAAAACTGAAGCGATGCGTCTTATCATATAAGATTTCAAATTCCCAATAGGACGTTCCAGTGACTTCAGCGCTAGGTGGGACTCTTACTTCCTCTGGTGTTGTTTCTGCATGGCTGCCTCTGACATCTGGCCCTGCAGGATCAGTTTCCGCTGTTTATCCACATCGCCCTCCATCCGGGCGAAAGCGTGATTCCCCACCTGACCCAGATCTGACTCCAGACTCTCCTCTTCACTATCATCTACACAAACAAACAAGTAGATGATAACTGATTTTCTACATTCAATTTCCTTTCCCAGCTTTAATGGATTCATTATGGCAGTAGTAAAGTTAGATGCACATCGGGCAGATATTACAGCATATTCACTAAAACAAATAAGTGCTCTGCTGCTCCCACAAACGAAACACTAAGTCCACTGCTTACAGAATGAAAACAGTGAAGAATCCTGGATCTGGCTTCTTTCTGATCTTTGAAATGATCATTTTTCCTCAAAAGTTCAACTGTGTGCTTAAATTTTTCAAGTCGTACGTCTCTTCACCACATTTTCATGCGTGTGCTTTCTTGCCTGTGTTTATTTTCTTTTCATGAATCCTAATTCATCTGCCAGCGTGAAATTATTTGTGTGTATAAAAAGCAGCGACTGAGGTCACAAACTCAGTTTGACAGGATTCAGGCTCAAGTTCAAATCTGTTTCCCTGCTTGTTTGTCTTTGACCACATGTACTGTTGTATTCATGTCCACGCATTTTATCTACGTCCAAATGGGCATGTGTGTCTGTCAGTGTGTGCACATCAGCCTGTTGTTATTGGGTTTCACTCGTAGGCGGCCTGCTTGCTTTGGATCGACACCTCAAAGCCACATTGCGTCTCTCTGAAGCATCAGGCCAGCTGACATCAGACTGGAGGTCAGCGGAGTCGACAGGCTCGACGCAGAAAACCGCAAACACTCACGAACACATGGGCTGGTGTTACTTTCACAATCCTCTTCAACAAAAACTAACATTTAGACAAAGTGCAAGCAAAAGCCTCGACTGGTAAACTAGAGAGGTCATACAGAATGTAGTTTATCTGAGGGTTTATGGCCTGGGAGGGAGTTTGAACTGAAGCTGCCAACAGAAAAAACATTTCCATTTTCTGTTCTCCTTTGTCTTTTACATGCAACGGAGCCAACTGCTGTACATGCAGTCGTAAGTGTTGGCTGCAGTAAAAAACTATGAGGTCTACACAAAGTGTCACATCGAGCCTCCGGAGCAGCTTCAACGTGCTGTGACACGGATCCTCCCAGTCACTGTAACTTCACTCGGAGGGTTAAGATGCTAACTGCAGCATCGCTGGTTTGAGTCCTTCTACGGACCTTTTGCTGCATCACTCTCTCTCCTCATTTCCTGTCAGATCTCTTCTGTATACAATCTAATTAAAAAGAAAAAAAAATAATAATAAAGTTAATCATTCAGAGCATCAAAGGAGACAGTGAGTGGTGGAGCAGTAATCAGGAGAAATCATGGCAGGCCGGTATTATTCTGGGCTGATTACTGTGTGAAGGGAACTGATGAAGCTAAGCATTTGCGGTCTCTCCGTGTCCTTAAAAACACACACACACACACACACACACACACACACACACACACACACAACACACACACACACACACACCACACACACACACACACACACACACACACACACACACACACAACACACACACACACACACACACACACACACACACACACACACACACACACACACACACACACACACACACACAGTCCATTTATGGCCTGATTAAGTCTATAGTAGGGGGAGCAGTGCTACCTGGATCTGAAGGCTGGACAGTCTTGCCAAGTTGGCAGTCTGGCACTTGGCTGGAGAGAAAGTAAAACGCAGCAGTGCCAATAAAACACTGATTAAAAAGGGGAGGGGAAAAAACAGCTTAGCAGCTGCAGCCAAGTGCTCTAAAGTAACGACGGTATTTTGTGTGCAAACCTTTCAGTGTTAGTGTTCAGTGCGGGCACCTCTCCTCTCCCTCCTGACCGTCGCCCTGCATCACTGAGTGCTCGCCACTCAACATTGTTTAACTCCCAGACTGAAACTGAGTCCTTCTCAAGAGACTACAAGTCGTCACTGAAACCAGACTAAAATCCTCCCAGGTTTAGTTCCCAAACTAGTTCCTCTATAACAACCTCACAACACAGAAATCCCAATACATCAACAACAAGTAACAAAAATCCTTCACCCTGGTACATGAGCAGTGGATGATGCCGACATCTGAAATAAGTTCGGTGTCTTTCAAGGTTTCAGAGGAAGAATAATTGTCAATTCATGCCTGATATCCTTCTTATAAAATCCTCATATTGATTCTTAGCTGATCACATGTAGACAGTAAATGAAACCTCCTTCATGAGACTTTCAGGAACAGATGGGAATGACTTCTCTCATGTCCAAAAACACTAAATAAGAAACTAAATTTAATTCACACTGATTAAGTTTTAAGCACTGAAAACATGCCCTCATCTAAAAGATCCTTCAAAACATCCTCTAGGCTTCATTTGTTATTTGAAACAATTAAAAACTGAATTCCTTGCCCTCCACCAAACACTATCTAACTCATATAACGTCTTTCTGAATTAAAATAAAACCTATAAAAGCAGCCTGCGACACGTCCTTGCTGTTAAATTGAGCTGATGACACAAACTTCGAGGAAATTCCAGGAAAAAGTGAAATTTCATTTGGAGACAAATATAAACAGGATGTCCTAAAACAACCCGTGAGTTCAGAACAACACAGAAACACCTGCTCCGTGTTAGATAAGCCTGCCGGTCACCGAATGAAACTCTTTGTAATATGCAGATGACGCTCTGTGGAAAACATGACATCCTCCACAACAACAGGCACAGCTTTCTGGATACGAGAGAGAGAGAGAGAGAGCGAGAGAGCGAGAGAGAGAGAGAGAGAGAGCTGAAGTAGGTGTGTGTGAGTGTGTGGAGGTACAAGTGCGGCCTAAAGGATCCAGGCGGCCAGATGTTCCACTGACACGGTTACAAAATATCCTGCTACACTGCTCTTCCATGTCCGCCGCCCGGCTCACTGACTGGCCGAGCTCCAACATATTGTCCTCATCAAAATTTAATGCTTGTGCAGACCTTCATTTCTGGGCTACATCTGATGTTTTCGCTGACATGGTGAGTTGCCGAGCGGTTGAGTAATTGACTGTGACGCGTGAGGGGTGACTGACGGGTTGCCCAAATGGCCGACTGGCTGACTGACTGTGTGGTTTGTTGGCTGATTAACCGGTGAAGTGACAGGCCGTGCTGACTGGTCGTTATCAGAAAGAAATTAATCTAGAGGAAGACAAAAACAACAAACGATTCATTTTGCTCAGCGAGAGATGAGTGAGGACAGAAATGGGGAGGAATCAAATGTTAAATTGTGCCTGTGTGTGTTTATTTAGCTGACTTTCGCAGACGTAAAGTCCCATCGGCTGATCATGGATTAATTATAACTGACACGAGAATTAAATCTGATTCCAAAATTATAGATCAACCACTTGGAAAAATATAATTCCTACTCATATAAACACATTACTGACATGTGGGTGAAGCACATTACAGTACACGTCCTTCGTAATGCTGGGAAACATTTCATCACATTATACAAAAACGATTTTGTGTGGACGTGGTGTACCTTCCAGGCTGCCTGGCTTCTCTGCAATGCGGATCTGTCTCTCTGGGACAACGGGTTCACCCTCGGAGTTGCCAATGTCCGCGGGGATGAGAGGCAGGCAGGCCTTCTCCTCTTCCTCAGAGCGAGGGTAGTACAGAGGCAGTAACTTCTTATACACCAGCTGGAAGAGCACACGAACGCGTCAGGATTCATATTAATGCCCCAAAATATACACAGTGGCGTATTAGAAAAGCATAAGGAAGTCTGGTTTTAAATAAGAGGAACATGTGGGTTCAGTCCAACACTAAAGGCGACAGGATGCTTCATCTGAAGTATCTGTGCCGTCTTCGTGCAGCGACTGGCCGGGTGTACAGCAGGGTTTGAATTTCTTTACACAGATATTTCTGTCAGTTCTCACGTGTGTGAATGAGTGAAGCACTATGAACCCTCAAAGGAAATACAGTTAAAAAGTGTACTGAAACTGTGTTCGTCTGACATGTCGTATGAACTTGTTCCCTTCATGCGGTTAACACTTCCTCGATTAAGAGGAACGATGCTGACTCTTATGAGGGACGCAGCCCGGGGAGGCGGGTCCTCCAGAACACTGCCAAGAAACTGATGCTGCATTTGTTCGCTTCGCATCAACTTGTAAAGTCAGACCTCTACGTCTTCATCATCAGGGAGATGTCCTCAAACAGCTGACAACGTTTAAATGTAAGAGCTAAATATAGAGGGCACATTTACTTTACAGTTTGAGTAGCATCATTACATTGACATTAATAAACTCTAAGTGGCCAGTGAGAAAAATCTTTTAGTCTTTCTAAAAATACAGCTTTCAGCCAAATACATTTCGACCACCTCTCTGTGTAATATGCTGTTGTTCTCCCATGTGCCACAGAAACAGCTCCGACGCTGCTCTGTGGAATCTGACACCAAGACGTTAGCAACAGATCCTTTAAGTACTGTAAACACAGCACAGACCCCGACACCCTGCCATGGTGTGTCCCTCCTCAGATGACTGTCGGTAGGTGCTCACCACCGTTGACTAGGGTGCACCCCACTACTGTTCACTCACTGTCTAACATTTCCCAGACGGTGACATGTGCTGCTGTTATGAGATAATCAGTGTAATGTGTGTGTGTGTGTGTGTGTGTGTGTGTGTGTGTGTGTGTGTGTGTGTGTGTGTGTGTGTGTGTGTGTGGAGAGTCTTGGCTCGTTCATGTACACAATACACACCTCCTCTGTTTCTGTCACCGCGAACACCACCGCCTCGATGCTGTTCCCATGATTCTCCAAGAACCTGCGCACTGTTCCTATAAACACATTAACGCCAGAAACTTAACTTTCTCCTTATTGCTGCAAAACCAAAAGACTTTCACAGACATAAAAGAAATTCACACGTTAAAGACGGAACCACTGAATGTTTTGAATGTTTGCATTGATAAGAAACTTAAACGCTTTTTGACAAACTTTGTCGCTACCTGGACAAATTATTTCTAAACTAGAAAAATAATAAACACGTATGTTTTTACTTGTGTATCTAATTGTAAAACTAACAAATGCACTTTAATACAACAGTCCTGCAGTAAATCCTCCATTCATGAAGGTTATAATGTTCAGCTTTTGTTCAAACGGCTTTAGAGAGGTGCTGATTTATCTGTAGTCACTCTGTAGTTTGTGCTGCTGTTGAATTATATCCTGTTATACTGACTGTGAAGTGTCTCTATGTACATACAGAGCGGCTCCTACACGTGTCCTGAACACTCAGTTCATGTGGTCTGATGCTTCACCTCCTCAGGAGGCAGTTCAGGTCACTGGGTGGGTTCAGGTGCAATCGAGACATGGATGTTTCTGTTGCTTCCATTATCAGATTATGATCTTATCGTGTCAGCGTGTGATCTGCAGTGTGTGTTCATGACTGTCTGCCTGTACAATTTGTTGACCTAATTCAGAGTAAATATGGCCACAAGTCATGAAGTGCTGCAGTATAACTTAGTTTCCAAGACAATTGTGACAATATGGGATTGTTTGTGTGTGTGTGTGTGTTTGTGTGTGTGTGATTGTGTATCAAAAAACAAGTGTGATATCCGACATGATAAAATCCTATCACTACCAATTTTACCACAAGTTGTGTATGTCTGTAACTCGCTGATAAAATGAAAACTGTGTGCATATGGGTGTGTATGTGTGTGTGTGTGTGTGTGTCTTACTGAAAGCGATGTGTGTAGCATCCTCCAGTGGGTAACCCCGTTTGGTCGTGCTCACCACACAGAGGCCAACAGACGCCATTGATTGCTCTCTGTGGCGGCAAGAAAAACAGAAAGTCTCACATATACTACACCACAATTTATATTTCACACCAGTGACGGGTTACACACACACACACACACACACACACACACACACACACACACACACACACAAAACCAAATGATAACAGTACTTTATCATGTTAAAAGTAATTGTTGCAGTACATTACTCTTTGTTCACATTTTTTATTGTATTTTACATGTTAATTACATCATGTTATTAAACAGCCTAAGAAGCCACAAAGAAAATATTGTTTTATAATGTCTTCAATTAACCTCCTAGTGGAAGTATAGCATAAATGTATTTAACTGATTATCCTCAAGCCTCTTTCAATATTTTAAATCTTAATTGAGTTAATAAATCTCTCTAAATTTCAGGTTTTACCCTCCACCCCAGAGGCAGATGTAGCTTTTCTCCCAACAGTGTTTCTCAGATGTTTACTCCTAATACATTTTTTGAGGAGAGCTGCGGAGCTCTGAGTGGCTTCCATCACATCACTGTTTATTTGCACCTGTCAGACGCAAATAATGTTTATCAAACACAATCTGAGCGGAGAGAATGTAAGAGGCTGAAATCTGAAAGATTGTGTCCTGATGGCTCGACCCTAATGAACGGACTCCCTTGTATAACGAGCAGCTTTGTCAGATGAACTCAACGTTAGAAATAGTGAGAGCTGAGTGTTTATACAAGCGATGTGAGTTGAGGATTGACTGACTGAGTGACTGAGCGGCTGATGTGATGGGTTCTTACGCGGCCAGCTGCATGACGTTCCTGTAGCAGCTGTACAGCGAGCTCTCAGCCGCCGTCCTGTACTTGCTCTTGAACTTTGGTCCCACCGTGTGGATGATGAACCTCGCTGCCAGGTTGAAGCCTTTGGTCAGCTTCGCCTCCCCTGTCCGACATCCTGCACACAAACATGCAGATGAAAGTGAAGCTGACTGAGAAAAACATCTGGCAACTTACAAATTTGACTTTTCAAGAACGGATTCCTAAAAGACTTTAAAAAGGTTCAAACTGTCCAAATTACAAAAAAAAAAAAAAAAACATTTTGGAGTCTACTCATGCAGATATTTTCAGTTTTGAGATATTCACCTTTAACACCTGGAACGTGTCACCACCCGAGTATGTTTTGGATGAACAACATATTTTTGATGCTCACAGTAGAGCTGCTTCTTGTTTTCTAGTTTTTGTCAACTTGACTACCTTCGTTATTGATTAATCTGCGGATTATTTTCTCCATTAATGGATTAAATGTTTGATTTTTTGACCAACCGAAGCTCCAAACCAAAAATATATTCAGTTTACCATCATATAAAACAAAGAGAAGATGCAAATAGTTTAATCTGAGAAGCTGGAAACGACGGAAACGATTAAATGATTATCAAAACACTTGCAGATTATTATTATTATTTCACAGTCGACTGATTAATTAATCCACTAATCAGCAACATTTCTTCTATATAATAGAACATGCTGTGAAAATCACTTCTATATGTTATATTATACTGCTGCTATAATTTATATTGTGGAGTGAAGACACAGACAGGAACAGGGTGTGTGTGTGTGTGTGTGTGTGTGTGTGTGTGTGTGTGTGTGTGTGTGTGTGTGTGTGTGTGTGTGTGTCTGGAGCATGATTGGTGACAGGTGACTGCACAGATCTGAGAAACTGACACTTTATGACGTAAAATTCTCCAAACACAATCTGTATTAATGTTCTCGTTCTGTAGAAGTTTTATTTCGGTTTCATCTCTTGCATTTGTTAATGAGTAACAGCTGTGGAAACACTTTAAAAGATCATTTACCGTTTACAGCAGTATGACCTTTTTTTTTTCAAATTAAATTCGGCTGAGCATCATGTGGCTGGTTAAGTCTATATAAAACCACCAGTGAATACACACACTCATATTCTGTCTTCTCCCTCTGACATTTATGCTGTTCTGCCTGCGGCATCGCTGACAAGAGAAACTCAAACCTTCCCTCCAGTTTTTCAGGTCAGCTCTACCTTTGAGTTTGAGCAGCTCGTCTCGCAGCTCCGGCCCCGCGAGCTGATGGATGCTGTCAGACACCGGGTTCTTGTCGTTGAGCGACTCGTTGCTGGTGTTCACGATGGCGGTGCAGTTCAGCAGGGCGATGTCTCCGGTGCTGCCGAGGAAAGAAATACAAGTCACTCCATTAAAGTTTCAGTGTATGCGTTGTTATCTGGCCACTTCCGATTACATCTTAAGATTTAGTTTCGCTCTAAATCTTGTAGAAATCTTAAAGAGACGCTCAATTATTTTGGTGTCATACCATTGTGTTATGTATGTTTTTGTCATAAAGTTTTTCTAAGGGTCTTCATGATCAATTGCTGCTGGTGTGTATTCTCAAATAACAGTATTTCTTTGGTAAAACACTCTCCGTTTGCTAGATTCTTATTAATATTTTATTTACTGCAGCAAATCCCCAGTCTGGGGATTATTCAACTTTTATCTCATCTCCAAATAGTTGGAACAGTAACTGGGTGACCACACACACACACACACACACACACACACACACACACACACACACACACACACACACACACTTATCCAAACAACCTCGAGGACACAGCATTCAGCCAAAAATAAAATGCTTATTTTACTGCTTCAATAAAGTCATTTCTTCACTCTCAAGTCCTTGGGGGTTTGTTTGGAAGCAACAATAAGGAACTACTCGACCATGTGTTGAAGGCATTTGGTCACAAGACAAGTTCAGCCTCCAGGAATGAGAAGGCCTTTTTTTTTTTTTTTTTTTTAGTTTTTTTATTTTACATCATCCTTCTTCGGTTAATAAAAGATGAGTCACAACACAAAGCCAACCAGAAAATAACTCTTAGTGAGAAACAGACTCGCTGGCAGCCTCAGTCATATACTGTACATCTGTATAAATACAAAGTGTGCACTTGTCCTGACAAGCGTCTTATTAACTGTGCATTGGGTTATAAACAAAAATACACTCACACATGAAAACAGCACCATCATTTCTCATGTGATATGAATGATGACACGCTGACGTATCTGTGTCATGACTCCAGCAGCTACAAACATGTTTTGTTACATGCAGAGTCCCGTGTCCCATTTTCACCCATTGCTATCCTTATTCTGATTTATTCAGAGGCCTGTCCTTCATGTGTGGGCAACGAAGTATTCGAGATTAGATTGTTGATCATTTGACATCATTTTTTTTGGGGAAAAAAATCTGATTTAAAATTATCTTATTAAACTTATCTTAATTATCTTATCTTTGTTTATATCTCCTTTTTCTTCTTACTATGATTATTGATATGCACCAAAACACTAAAGCAAATTCCTTGTATGTGGAAAACCTAATTAGCAATAAACTAAATTCTGATTAATCAGGAACTTAAACCCAAACCTGCAAAAGTGCAGACTCACTAAGAGTGAGCTGGATTCTCACCAAGAGATTTGTTTTACAGTGAATTTAACTTTCAAACACAAATGACTTACTTATATATATATATATATATATATATATATAATATATATATATATATATATATATATATATGACACATGGTTTTTAATTTGAAATTGCAATGGAAATATGTCATTTGAACAATAAAACTCAAACTAAATTAAATGACACACTGTAGAACTCAATTTGCTGAAAATTGTTTATGCAATTATAGCTGCTCTTCAGTTAGGTTTCATTTTGACAGCAGTCCCATGATTACCACTTAAAAGTGTCTTTGCTCATTACCACCTTGTTGCCTTCACATCCATAATAATGAAGCTGCTGCTGCTCACCATCCTGCCAACTGTCAATCAACAACTGGGGCTGCTCACCACTCATGGACATTTGCAACCACAAGAGGTCACAAGAGGAGATTTTTCTTATTTTAAGTGGTCACAAGCTACAAGGCCTCGCTGCTCGAGGGTCCTTTCTCCCTGGTCATGTTGGTGCGGCAGGAATGTGCTCGCTCCCGATGACTGAGCAGGAGAAGGTCGCCGCAACAACAAGGCTCTCACAGAGAAACCGCTGCCAAGTCGGGCTCCAGGCCGTCATGTGTTCCTCCACAAAGAGGATTTGTGGAGTGATCTGGACTCTGGACTGAACAGGATGAGCACGTGGAGAAACACAGGCAGTGTTTACACTACAGAGCCAAAGCTGCTACTAAAACCTGACGGGGGGGTTTGTGTTACTGCTCCTGCACTTTCTAGGATGCCACTCACATCTGATACCACTGTTGACCGACACTGATGAACAGAACACATGCAAAGCAAAAATAAACACCGTCACAGCCACGTCTCTCCTCCATCGCTCAACAAAACTATGATGTTTTCTCTGGTGAAGGCCGTGACATTTACAGGAGCTCTAGTTAAAACCTAGTATACGGCTGGGACGTATGGTCAATGTGCAAAAATCAAGATGTATTTAAAAAGGTCTGAGGAGCCGCTGTAAACAACTGACACCATCGTGCTGTATTTGCATTCTGCCTCGTGTCAGATGGTTTCAGTCTTTATCTGTTCGCTTCTCTCCTGCTCTCTCAGTATTTTCAGACAGCTGAATTCCCAATAACGCTGTTCTCATTTCTTTTTTTTTCTGTTTCTGTTGTCAGAAAACGGCACAAGTGTGAAACCGTGACTGAAACACGGCCCATTTAAGCGCGTGTTAACTAGCAGTCACTTCCAAGCTGCTGCTCTGCAGCTACTGAAACATTAATGTCCAATCTGGATCGTTTTATAACGAGTAAATGTAAGAATCTTCTGATACCATTAACCAATATTTCACAGACTGAAATCACGACTTTAAATGGGCTAAAAATATTTTTAATCTTATTTAAAACAGCATGACCACAGTGTGAGGCTACTACTTGGCTGAGATATAAAGAACTATTGAAAACCTGATGTATTTGTACACAACAAGTCCATGAAGTATGAAAAGGTGTCTATGAAAAGATGATTTCAAAGGAGCATTTAGCTCAAGTGAAAAAAAATCCCCCTTCTCAGTCTGTTCAGTTCAGCTTTCATCCACAGCAGCTTCCAAAGGCATGAAAACAGAAAAACCTTCAACTACTGCTACACATTAAAAGCCAGTAATAATGAGTTCAAGAGTTAGAGCCACACATTCCCACGAACATTTAACAAATGAAAACTCATAAAGACAAATAAAGAGATTTTGTTTGGAAACTTCTTCACTTTGTGTCCAAAAACAACAAAGCTCCCCGTTCTCAGTAACTGGCCACCTCAGGGCAAAATGAAGTGTGAGGGGTATAAATCAATTTTCCAGTCATTAGAATATTAAATAAATACAGGATGAACAAATAAAGGATGTTTTATCATCAGGTTTCATTCTCATCTTGTCACTGAAAGACTTAAGTGCAAACAGGACGACAGTCAGTTCGCTCTGTGAATGACTCCACGAGGAAGGTTTAAACAAAGAAGCCAAAACATCAGCATGAAGGCACAAAAACAACAGAACATAATAACATAATCCCACAGTCACAACAACTATGGAAACAGAGAAAAGTTCTGGGCCAAGGTCTGAAACAGTATTTACATTTAAACCCACAGTGAAACTTTCCACAAAAACTCAGACTAATGAAATGAATTAGTGTTTTCAGCAGAGTGACTGAACACAGAAGAAGTATAGCAAACACTTTAATTAAAGCTTTTTCATAGTTACTTACTTAACAGGTATTTTGATAATCAATCAATCAATCAATCAATCAATCATTTTACTCATTTTTCAAGTGACAATATGAAACATTTTCTGGTTTCAGCTTCTCGTGTCAGAAGATTTGTTTATTGTCTTTGACATATGTGTCAGTAAATTAAATCTCCGTAGGTTCTGGACAATTTAAAGACATCAAACCATTTTTTTTTTTTACATTTTATAGACTAAATGCCTAATCCATTAAATTTGAGAAAATAATCAGGAGATTTAAATGATGAAAACTACACTGGCACTCAGTAGAGCACATACTTCCAGCATGGCCAAACAATCCTACACAGGTCTATCAGACCCAGATTATGATCGGCCACATTCAGATCCATTTCCTGAGAAATTGGCAAAGCCAAGTTTGGTGCAAAGTGGTTCAGTACTTTTTGCACGATCAACAAATAAACAAACGAACCAACGACAGGAGTGGGTGAAACTTAACCTCCTTGTTGGTGGTAATAAGCTCCAGCCTTTGGTAAGACTCTTTTTTACATGGTGTGTTGGTATTAGTGAAACTTCTCTAAACCAAACCAGAAACACGGAAGTTTTGATCAATTCAATCCAGGACAAAATACTGTGAAGTTTTGGTTGTTCGTATTTTGTATCTCTATTTAAAAGATTATCTGATCCCCGACTGGAGGCATGTCTGTTAACTTTAACTTTCGCCCGACAGCAACAATGTGAAGAAATATACAAGTGACTCACAACAGCATGATCTTGCGGTTGATGTCGGCTCTGAAGGGGAAGGGCGAGGGGAAGGCCTGTTGACTGAGCAGACTGTCGTTCTGGTCCCGCGGTGTTTCCTCACCATCCTCGCCCAGCTGCTGCTGCCACGTGGGGAGAGTCTGGATGTCTACAAACTGGGAGCGAGCACCCAGAGGATCCATCCCCTCTGGCTCTACAGGCTGGCGCCTGGTCTCCAAGCAGCCCCGCTGCAAACAGGGTGAAAAGAGAAATTTGAATTATACTTTAGCAGTAGATATAAAGTCAAGTTAAATTTATTCATGAAGCCTTGAATCAAAAATCGGAAATTTGCCTCAAAGTTTAATTCAGTATCTGTCAGTCAGTGTTGTTCACCTCTCCCTGGATACAGTCAGTCAATCAACAGCAGACTGACAACAACTTTCACTAGTTATTTCATTAGGGTTTTAATAATTTCCATTATCAAATAATCTGTTGATCACTCTCTCCTCTCAGTTAATCAAGGAATCACTTTGTCAGAAAATAATGAATAAAATGTTCAGCAGAACTTAAGAGACAGATGGAAATGATTATTTGCTACCAAACAAAGATTAATTGTCTGTTGATAAACTAAATGATCAACTAAACCAATGAACGGACTCAAACTTTCAGCGCCATAATTTGATCAGTTAATCTTTCAAGTCACACATGAAGCAAAAATTCCAAAACATTTGCTGGTTTCAGTTTCTCAGACATTGGGATTTGCTGCGTTTCTGTCTTTGTGACATTTTACAGATGAAACAATTAACAGATTAATTGAAAAGAAAAATTCTCAACAGATTAGTTGCTTCCAAAAATAATTGTATTGTTCCAGGTCTACATTTTACAGACCAATTATTTAAAAAGAACATTTTTAGATTAAACAAAAATGAAAATAATTGTTAGCTATTGTTGCATAACTGAAACTGCATCTACTTCATTAAAAATATTCAGTTGTTTTGGGTTACGAACTAAGTCTTCATATATCTTTTTATCATCTGTCTGACTGCAGCCACAAGCTGAATGAGAACCCTGCATGTAATAACATTATCTGCAGATTAGAGGAGATGAGCTTCATGCTTCATCAAATACCATCATGACAGCAGCATCTCTGTCCAGACATGTGGTGACAGCCTGAGCTGAACTCAGCACACCGACCCTTCCACGAGGACAACAGAAATAAAGTCACAGGTTGTGTCACAGATTAAAGTCGATTGGTTATTTCGTCAGTGATAACACAATCAGCTGGTATTACGAATCACCAATTTTGATTTTGATTAAGTCATGTAAGAAGTAAAAATTCATTTTCAGCTCTTTCCAGTTTCTAAAATGAGAAGTTGCAGTTTTTTTCTGTCTGTTATACTTAGTACAAATATCTAGTGCTGAAACAATCGATTAGCCGATGGACAATGCTAATCATTCATTGACTGATTAAATCATTTATCAAGCAAGAATGCCAAACATTAAATAATCAAAACTTTGCCTTTATTTGTTTTACATCATCGTAATTTGATTATCTTTTAGTTTGCACTGTTGCTCAGACTGAACAAGCAGTTTGAAGGCATCATTGGGTTTGAGGTCATTATAAAGGAAGAAGGTTAATCAGCACTGAACAGCCAATAAACCTGAGTTTATATCAAAGATAAGGAAGACACGTTGCTTTCCAGAGAGTATATATCTGGATTTTTCGCTTTTATTCGTGGTTTCATGACAACCACGACATTATTATGATTAATTTTCCACTGTTTCAATGCTAGAAGGCTCCGTAACAGCTGCATATCATTAAATTAACCATAACACAGGACGGTAGGGAGAAAGTCAAAGGCAGGACTGGTCCTAAGAGACCAATTTCCACCCCTTATGTTAAATCCTTTATTTTCCTAAACATATTTAAGATAGTCCACAAGAGTAATATTTCCTTTATAAATAGACGGAGACTGTGTCTCGGTCAGTCAGTGTCTCTATTAACCGTAAAATCAGCAGTTACCCACCTAACTAGGCAGTTGTATTTCCTCCAGGCAGAGGTGATGTCCACGCCAAAAAATCATATAAAAAATTATCAATAAATCTTGACACGACGTGTTTAGACTCAAGAGGTGTTGTCGTTCTTCTCAGTTCTCATAATAGCGAGCAAAGTAGCCGCAAAAACACACAAAAAATGAGTTTAAAAGTGCCAATTAAGCAGGTTTACACATTTAGCCAACATGCTAGGTGCTCACTGCTGTCACGTAAAGGTAGCAACTATATACAACAACATCCGGTTTAAAGTTTCAAAATAAAACGACAAGCGATTCATCAAACTACAAGCGCTTCTTTAAAATGTAGTTTTTAGAAAATTTAGATGATAAGTTGTGAAAATGTGTTTGTGTCTGATATTTTTTACACAAAAAAAGATATTTACATCTACTTCTTCTCCCTCATTAATAAAACCCAGTATCTATGAATATGCAGATATGCTCTAAATTTCAAGTTTAAGAATTTCACTGAAAAGTCCATTCTCAGCATATGTGCACTGGAGGCTTGTAAATTGTATACTGGACCATAATTTGACTTCCAGGTTGAAATGGTACAAAACCATGCTCCCATGTATATGTGTTGTATACATTTCCCTCCTCAGTCAGTCAATGTGAAAACTAAGTGTAAAACTCTGAACTCACATCATTCTGCACAGTGAAGCTCCAACATCAACAAATTCAGTAATGATAAGTACAACAAAGAAAGTACAACACATTTTGAGCAAAGAAGGACTTTAAGTGAATGGAAGAGACCCTTGTATCACAATTAATTAACTTTTCAATGTCTAACACACTCATATACTAAATATGCGTTTAATAGTTGTGTGAGTAAAATACTCACTCAACACATTTGTTTGTATCTAATTACATAAATTACATTATTAAAAATAATTTAGATTAATACTGTATTGAAAGAGTCTAGAAGTTCCTTTATACTGCAGAATGTATATGTGTGAAATAAGAATTTAAAGTGAGCATATCAATATTAAACGCTTTTATTTTGTAGCCCGTTTCCGGTACTATTCCTGTAATTTCTATTTAGCTTGGTTTATCTCCTCAGTTCCTAATCAGCTGACTAATAAGCGAAAAACACTTCCGCTGAGGTTCTTTAGGGACCTGTGGAAGTCACTGCGTTTTTCTGTCAATAACAACATCAGTAAACTAAACTGTGCAACTAAAATATGAGGATTTCTTCGTCACAGTTCAATAAAATAAAAGCTTTGCCTAATCAAGTGTTTGAGTTTCATCTGGAGCATCTGGGGGGTCGTGGACTCCAGACAAAAACAACAGAAAGAGAGCGATCGATCAAAAACACTCAGTGGTGAAAGAAGTACTCAGATCTTTTACATAAGTACTAATACCATATATATCTATAAAAACTCTCTATTATGAGTTAAAGTCCTGTATTGAAAATATTATTTAAATAAATGTATGTAAGAAAAATCACCAAAATATTAAAAGTACTAAATGAAGAACTCATCGTGACTATTATATATATCGTTAGATTATTATAACTCATACCAGCTAATTTTAACTATTGGCTGCAACAAATGATTATTTAGATTATAAATTTATCTCCTTATTTTTTTCTGATTAATCAGCTTATTGTTTTGTTTGTAAAAATTCAGAAAATAGTGAGTAATGCCATCATTTTTTTATTTTTAATTTGTCGATGTGTGATCGATTGGTCGGGTCTGAAACAGCAGCTCAGACCACAGGAAGCACAGCACAGTTTAGCTAGCAGCCGCTCCTCAGAGGTAAGAGAAGAAACCGAACAAACACTAAACGCGCTGCAGTGACGGTAGAAATCTGGACTCTGTGTTTTACATTTACCGACTTAAATCTACGTTACATGTGATTTTATGTGCTGCGTTTCAACCAACAACTTCACCACGTGGGTACAGGGACAACCGGTGTGTCGTGGTTACGTGTACTCGATTTGTTGTACATGGGTATCTGGGCGGGCGGGGTTTACCGCATGTCGAGTCGATTCAATGGTCTGAAGCGCTAAACACCGACCACGCGGCTGAGTCCATTGTGTCAAAACGAACGCTCCTCTGCCTGTGTAGATTATCGTGTTCAATCCACTAGAAATTTACCAAAAAGTACGTCTATAGGTTAATTATTACTTAATTAAAGTAAAGTATACGAATGTTAATTACAGAAACCGGCAAGTAGAAATATCAAAGTGACACTTCCGGAGATTAAAATGCCATCAAACAGTCTAAACTCTCTATGGACCCTGGCAGACTCATTATAAGTCGTAGCACATTAATAATGTGATATAGCACACTAATGTCAGTCATAAGTTTAATCTTTAATGACTCATGCTCCTGTTCTGTGAGGTGTTTAATTAATTGTGTCAGTCAAACTCTGCTCTCTTTACTGTGTAATTACATTGTAATGGTAATGACTCCCCCACAAACACACACACACACACACACACACATACTTTATTTAATCAGGAAGTAACATTGAAATCAAGATCTCATTTACAAGAGAAAAATAAAATAACAAAATAAACACATTTTCAGTGATTTAAATAAATATTCAGGTGTGTATTCAAACAAACAGGTGGACTTGTGTTTCTATAAACAGCGATCAGAGTGTATACTTAAATGCTTTAAAGTATGCATTAAGATGCTCAATAACATGACATGAACGCCCTCACCTGCAGGCTAGAAAAGAGACTAAATGAAACAGTTACACTCTCAGTCAGTAAGATTTCTAATCAATATTTTGAATCGGCCTATCGGTATCAGTGAGCTATGAGATATCAGTTTAGATTCCAAAGGCTAAATCACATACGTGCATTTGTCGATTAATCGTTTAGTCAGTCCACAGAAAATTAATCTACGACTATTTTGATAAACAAATAAATGTTATAGTCATATTTTAAGATGAAATATTAAATATAGTAGAATGAAGTTACTATTTGCTCAGCATTCAGGGCGACATACACTATGTGTAAGGGGTGACTAGTCAAAGCCTAACAGTGTATTTTCATAATAACTATCACCAATGTTCCCTTTGCAATAGGAATCAGCGTCACCTTGAGGCTGCTGGTCATGGGGTTGACCAAACAATACCTGCGCTACGCTGCCAGCGCAGTGTTCGGAGTAATCGGTAGCCAGAAAGCCAACATCACATATGTGACCCTCCGAGGAGGAGAGAAAGGGCGCTATGTCGCCGTGGCCGCATGTGAACAGGTCTTCATCTGGGATGTCCGAAAAGGAGAGAAGGTGAGGTCCAGCTCCAGGTCTCCTGCACAAACTTCTCCCAACTCAGATCGTCTCCGGATTTCATCCAGCTTCTGTGTTTCTGTCTCTTCGTCAAGGTCCTGATCCTGCAGGGCCAGAAACACGAGGTCACCTTCCTCTGCCCTTCACCTGATGGCATCCATATCGCCGTGGGTTACGAGGACGGTGCTGTGCGAATCTTCAGCCTGATGAACGGCGAGACCAACGTCTCCTTCAACGGCCACAAGTCTGCTGTCACCGTTATACAATATGACGGACTGGGAGCGCGGCTCGTCACTGGTTCCAGGGTAAGTCAGGCAGGTTTTTACTGCTGTTTGTTTTCGTACATATTCTTAATGTAATTATACCTTTGCACGTTCACCTGAGAAGCACAGGTGTTAAAATCAGTAGAAGATTACCTGGGTTTCACCTTCTTGAGGCACTTTATTTGCAGGCGAATCCTTTTTTGTTGAGACCTGATAAAATGAATCAGATTACATGGATTGTGGGATAGTAGTTTGTTGCCTGTTTGTTATAATGTGCATTAAGCTTTTATCACCGTTTCCTCCTCCTTCAGGACACAGACGTGATAGTGTGGGACATCATCAATGAGTGTGGCCTGTACAGGCTGAGAGGCCATAAAGACGTCATCACACAGGCGCTGTTTCTCAGAGACAAGAACCTCCTGGTCACCAGGTAACACACCTTTCCCATGATGCCTTGGATGATTGACAAATTCATTGATAATAAGTAGAGTCTAAAAACAGACAACAGATTATTACAATCATGAATCATCAAGGATCATTGAGCACACAGAAAAGTCAAACTTATGTCCCCTGTGTCCTCAGTGGTGATGGCTCTCTGTAGCTTATTTTTTAAAACTAACTTTAACTTAATTTATTGTAATTTATTTTGCAATGATAGTTCAGAATGTCTAGAATGCATCTGCAGAGTTTTATGAGATTATTCACCCATTAATAAAGCTTTAAGAGATCCCACCACACACACAGCTACACACCCACACACACAGTCGAGGAGTCGGGACAAGAGGAAACTTCATTCTCCAAGCAAAAGCAATTCCATTTTAATTTTAGACGAATTAGAGGATTATGAAATTTCCACCTGTTATCACACAACAAATACACGGTGTTACTTTGTATGTATGTGGCTGTGAGTCTAAGCTGCACTACGTGGCTTATGTTTCAATCATTAAAACCTTAAATGTAATTGGATGTTTCATGTGATTTTCTGAATACAGCTCCAAAGACAGCTTTGTGAAGTGGTGGGACCTGGACACGCAGCACTGCTTCAAGACCATGGTGGGCCACCGCAGTGAGGTGAGGGGCTTCTTACTCTATGAGCAGAGGTCACTGAGGACGGCTGACTGAGAATTAACAGGATTTAGCTTTAGCTGATTAAATAGAATCAGTTTCAAGGTTTCATTTAGTAGTTTCTGGAAAAAGGATCAGGGTATTAAACATGTAAATATAACCAGAGCTGTCAGAACAATCCCAGGCAGGTTTCACTTCTCACAGTCTCATCGGTCTCTTTCAGTTCTGCTCGTTTCTGGATCAGAGATAACGTCGTATGAGTGTCCTGATTTTTAATTTGATAATTGATCACTTGATTGTATTACATCAGTTGTTGACATTAGTCAAGGGAAATGGGATGGATTCAGTTAAATGAACGGAGGCTGACGATTAGATCTCTGCGACTTCTCTTTGGGAAACAGCTCTCTGTCGTTGTCGTCAGCAACCTTTGTACTCCATCCACAAATTAAGTAATGAACTCAAAGCCAGTAGAAATCCAGACGTGTTTTTGTTTTTCTGCATCACCATTTTTAACATGATACATGTTCACTGGTTGAAGTTTGTTATTAGAAAGGGAGGACGTTACGTGTTGTACGATGTATCATTAACAACTCTGCACAAACGTTTGAACTGTCCTGATGTTTGTTTGGTTTCCTGTCAGACACTGATGAGGAAAAACGGCCCATTTGAAAATTGATATTTAGTTCAGTTTGACATTGTCCTCCCTGATTGAGATGAATCTATGTGATGGTATTTGTTGGTGTGTGTGTGTGTGTGTGTGTGTGTGTGTGTGTGTGTGTGTGTGTGTGTTGTGTGTGTGTGTGTGTGTGTGTGTGTGTGTGTGTGTGTCTGGTTGTGTCTGTGTGTGTGTGTGTCAGGTGTGGAGCATGGCGCTGCTGAACCAGGAGAAGAGGCTGTTAACAGGCTCAGCTGACAGCGAGCTTCGAGCCTGGGACATCAGCTACCTGCAGGAGGTGAGGAAGGCTGCAGCTCTGCTACATGCAGGTGTCTCTCCTGCCGGTGCCTGACGACACAGAGAAGAAGCGGACGTTAGCTCGAGCACCGATAGCCAAAGAAAAGAGTCCAACCTACAGAAACTTTGTCAAAAAAAAAAAATTTGAATTGCTTCATAACTAAAAAGAAAATTTCAGTCTGACATTAATTTGACTGAACATTGAACCTGGTTGTAAATCGTATCAATATTAGTTTTGTGCACATGTTGATGAAGTTGCATCAGTTGTTGTAAAGGCTCCGTCTCTGTCTGTGTGTTTGTGTTTGCTCCCTGCTCAGGAAAAAGCTGAGGGTGAGCCCAAAGTGAAGAAGGGGAAAACTCTGCTGGGTGACGACGACGATGAAGACAATGAGGAAGGGGGGGACGAAAATCTTGAAGAGGTAAAAAAAGCAGTCGTTAATGTGATACTGTAATAAAAAGATAAAGAATAAATAGATATATAATGTTTTCAATTAATTCCTTATCTAGTCATGTATGTCTCACACGGATGAAGAAAGCATCTCTGGTTCATTTGCAGCCACTAAAGGAAAACCTGGATCATAAATATATATATATATATATACACTTTACAACAGCAGGAGTCCACCTTCCTGACCTCAGATAGATACTTGGCTTTAAACTTTTTCTCCGTCTTTGTCTCCCAGCGGATCTTGAGTTGTAAGAAGGCGGGCTCCATCCTGAGAGAGGCCAGAGACAGAGTTGTCTCTCTGACCACAGACAGGAAGGCCAGAGTCATCGCCTGTCACGTGAGTGTCGAAGCGCTTTTTCCGGTTCCTTACGAAAGGTCGTGAAACGTCTGGAATAGACAACCCAGAAATCATGAATCATTCCATCAATTCTGTCACACTGGACTGAATGCGCTCTTGTGACTTTTTATTTAAGTGAATTAGTGATTTTGCTCATTTAATGCAGTTTCTACTTATGTTTAAACATCATTAAACTTCATCCAAAAGGCCACAGCCTGACAGCATGAGTGCAAATCAATCCTATTATCAGTGTGTTCTTCTCAACATGAGGGGAAACTGGTTGGTTGTTGTTATTACAGAGAGATTTTTACTTTCTTGTTTAGTAGTTTTCTATGCAATCGGTGCGCCTTGTGTCTTTAAAATAATATAAATATAATATAAATAGTGCCATACACGTATCTCTCCCTGTGCCTCCATCAGGGCAATGATTCAGTCCTGGAGCTGTTCACTGTTCTGTCAGAGGAGGAGGTGCAGAAGAAAATGACAAAGAAGCTGAAGAAAGCAAAAAAGAAGGCGGCCAAGTAAGAACAAGCTCGCTGTCACAACTCATGTTACTACTGATGAGAAGAGCTTAAGAGCTGCACACTGCCGTCTGTAGCCTGGTCCGTACTGCAGGTCTGAGTCTCTGAGAACAAACTAACTGTGTAACAGTGACAGTGTTTCTAAACGAACTCAGACCAACTGTAGTTTGTTTCTGTGCCGTATTTTTTTGTTACTTACAAGCCGACAAACACACAGATACTGATACCTGCAGTTACCTGACTCTCTCTCTACAACTGTCACCACCTGTACCTCTTGTTATTTTGTATTACTGTGATGAAGTGCTACTGCTGCTGCTTCCCCTTAAACTAGCATTTTAAATATTTCACCTATTATTGCACCAACCTTTAAACCTTGTGCCACTGCTGTGCTGCAGTCTGAACTGAGTGGTGGAGTTTTAAGTTCAGGACTTCTTGTGCAGAGCTCAAGAGGAGGCAGCAGAGGAGGCAGCAGAGCCGGTGGTGGAGAGGATGCTGAAAGACGAGATCATCAGACTGACAAACATCAAAGCCTCCGCCAAGATCAGGTCAGCGTGGAGCCGAACATAACAGGAGCTTAGAGGTTAGAGATCCTCATCCAGACCTCACACACCTCTCCCCTCCATCCCCCTCTCAGGTGGGCAGACTGCCTGTCGTGTGCGGGTGGCGAGCTGAAGGTGGCGCTGCTGCTGCAGAACAACACCGTTGAGACCTACAGCCTGAAGACATCAGGCAAGACCCCCACAGCCAATAAGACGTCTCGCCTCACAATCGGCGGCCACCGCACCGACGTCCGCACCCTGGCCTTCAGCTCCGACAACCTGGCCATCCTGTCCGCCTCCGGAGACACGGTCAAAGTGTGGAACAGGTGAAACCGCCTCAGAAAGTCCATTTGATCACACTCGTTGTCAGAGCTCGTTGCAGTTATCGATTGGTCGATGATGATGATTTTCTAACTGGACGTCACCATCCTCCGCCACAGGTCAACTCTGCAGGTGATTCGCACCATGTCCTGTGATTACGCCCTCTGCTCCCTCTTCGTGCCCGGAGACAGACAGATCATCCTGGGAACGAAGGTATTCCAACACAAACCAGTATATGTTTATAGTAGAACTGCATCGGGGTTCTACTTTTCTATGAATAGCTCTTTAGTTTTGTATTTCATTCAGAAGATTTAATTAAGAGCGCGTGGATGTGGAATGAGAGAACAGGGTTGCTAGTGTGGCTGTAAAACCTTTAGACCTGTTAAGAAGAAGAAGAATCTACAGGATCTACACCTTTTCACCGAGTGTGGTTTTTTCCTGTCATAGAGCGGGAAGCTGCAGATCTTTGAGTTGGCCTCAGGAAGCCTCCTGGAGACTGTAGATGCCCATAATGGAGCCCTGTGGTCCCTGTGCCTGGCCCCAGATCAGGTAACCCTGACTGTCTGTAGCACGTAGTCTGTCTTAGTCAGATATTTAAATAATCTTGCAACTATATGTACTGGCTTTTCTGTGTGTTTTATTTATTTATGGTGTGTGTGTGTGTGTGTGTGTGTGTGTGTGTGATCACCATAGAGGGGGATCGTGACAGGAAGTGCGGACAAGACAGTGAAGTTTTGGGAGTTTGAGCTGATCAAGGACCAGGGGACCGGCCAGAAGTAAGTCACCACCTTGCTCCATGTTCAGGAATCAGTCTCATATTTCCTTACATCTTAAATAAAGCTACAACAGATACTGTCTCCTGGAACTAAACCTTTGTTAAATAGTTTTTTCAAGGGTAGAAATGATCTCTACTACCTGCTTTTCATTGACGTGAAAAGTTGGTGAACCCCCGACACAGCAGATCTCATTTCAGTGAAATTATAAAAAACATTTCTATAATAAAGGTGATTTCTTTAGTATTTTTGTTTTTGTCTGTGTGATTGATATTATTGTGTGTGTGTGTGTGTGTGTGTGTGTGTGTGTGTGTGTGTGTGTGTGTGTGTGTGTGTGTGTTGCAGGAGGCTTACAGTGAAACACACACGCACGCTGCAGCTGGAGGAAGACGTTCTGTGTGTGAAGTTTTCTCCGGACCACAGGCTGCTGGCCGTCTCTTTGTTAGACTGCACCGTCAAGATCTTCTACACAGACACACTGAAGGTGCGCGCCACATACATGACATCACCTGTATTAGATACACCAATGCCATATAAGTGAGAGATTCTGTTTACATGACAACTGAACCCGTCTCCCTCTCCCTGCTTTAGTTCTTCTTGTCTCTGTATGGACACAAGCTGCCTGTGCTTTGTCTGGACATCTCACATGTGAGTATTTCACATCTTTTCTTTGATCTCAGCTGTTTATCGGTAACAAAAACACCAAGGTTGAATTTTTATAAACAACTTTAACTCGATTAGATTAATTAGATCAATAACTCTACATGTCGTATCATCCTCAAAGGTTCTGTGGAGTTTTCTTGTAAACAAACAAGTTTACATCCATTATTACTTGCTGAAACATGTTGAGTGTATCCTGGAGGTCAAACAAACATGTTGCAAGCCATTTTTTAAAAGTATTTTAAATCCAGAATAGTTTACATTTATGTTGACTAGCTTGCTTTACTAGCTCTTCTTCTTCTCTGCCTCCTCTGCGTGTTAACCACTCATTTCCCTGTCGGTTAAGCAGAAATTTAAATTCAGAATAGTGGACTAGTTTTAAAGTAACAAAACACTCAGAAAACATGAGCTTCGTTACCTTTTTAGACCGAGCGGGTTCACAGCGTCTGCAGTGTTGTGTTGTTCCGAGTGTGGCTAATGTTAGCAGCGCCAGCAACCTGCAGCGTTCTTTCAATAACACATTTAATATGTCATTGTAGGCGTACAGCAACATTATGTTTGGTACTTGTCAGAAACCAACAGCGAGAAACAAATATTTAACAAAAAATACTAGAAGGCAAAATAAGAGAAGTTGGAGGGTTGGAGGAGAGTGAGGGGGCGATGGAGGCTACAGCTCTGGGGAAGATGCTGTTCCTCAGTCTGTTAGTTCGGGGTTTGACAGTTCTGTATCTTTCCCTAATGGCAGACTGTGAGCTGGGTGCGTTGGATCCTCGCTCTTGTTGACACAGCCTACATACCACCTCATTTTCATTTTCTAGATCTAAATACGAGCAAACCACGCTGGTTTTTCTAGATGTCACCAGTCCCACTTTCCACCTCGCTCGTTTACATCTGGGCCCCTCTTTGATGTTGGTCTTTACTTTTTTCATTGCATCAGCTTGTAGAAACCACAGGGACTCATGTAGAAAGTCATCTTGACCCAAAGACTCTGACCTAGTGTTTGTGTTATTAACCAGGATAACACACTCATCGCCACCGGATCCGCTGACAGAAACGTGAAGATCTGGGGCTTGGACTTTGGCGACTGTCACCGCTCCATGTTCGCACATGATGACAGGTAACGCCCAACAACACAGACACAAACCAAACGGTCACAGCTTCACTGGAGCAGTTTTTATCAAACGTGTGGTAATGAAATCAGTTTGTCAGCTGCTGAGTCTCCAGCTCTGACTTCATCTGTTGTGGTCAGGGACTCTGATCCGTGTCCTGTTAACTCGGCCTGCCCTGTGACTTCACACCAGCTGCTCTTTCATCTCACCCGCTCATCTGGTCTCTCATGGATCATCTCGCTCTCTGTCCTTGCTGTTTTTCTGCCTTGACTTTATTTAATTTTCCTTTTGGTTCATTTTTAGCCTTTCTGTGTTTATTTTTCTCTCTGCAGGCCTCTCTTTTGATCTTGTGATTCTTTTTTGCTGTTTCTTGCTTGTTAACTTTCTATCTTGTCCTGCCATGTTCCTCCCTGCTTTTCTCTTTCTTTCTTTTCAAGTGACTGCAGAGTTAACTTGCTTTTGTGTTTCTGTCATCCATCTTATTATTTCTGCTCCCTGTTTTTTAACCTTTGGATTATTTTCTATTTGCTTCTCTGACTTCCTCTCTCTTCCTCTCTCCCCGTTTGTCCTCCACAGCGTCATGTTCCTCCAGTTTGTCCCCAAGACTCATCTGTTCTTCACAGCAGGGAAGGACAGGAAGATCAAACAGTGGGACGCGGACAAGTTTGAGCACATCCAGACCCTAGAGGTGACGCTTCTCTCCACGGCCTTGATATTTAAGTTCAGGAGGTTCAGCCCAAGCTTCGTCTGGCGGGACCTCAAATGCTGAAATGCAACACTGACCACACCTCAGACTCGTCATACAGAGACCCCTAAACTAGATTTGGTGCATTTACACCAGGTGGTTGCTGCATGATTATTTAACAGGACTTAAGGCAGTCCATCCTATAGCTGTTGATATAAGTAAAATTACACATGGACTAATGGGCCGACCGACATACATCATCATACCTATAGCCCCATCTCTACTGTGGCTGAACATGTTGGTTGCTAGGGTGTGACATGATGGTTGTTAGGTGGTTCTGAGTAAAAGTTTAGAGATGAATTGGTTGTTAATAAGTGATTTTTTTTTTCCTGCCCAGTAATGCCCTTGCACAGCAGGAATTTTGCCCCTGTTGCTCCCCGGCACTGTAACAATGACAAACCTCTCCACAGGGACACCATCGGGAGGTGTGGTGTCTGGCCATCAGCCCCAACGGCGACCATATCGTGTCGTCATCCCACGACAAGTCCCTGCGCCTGTGGGAAAGAACCAGGGAGCCCATCATCCTGGAGGAGGAGCGGGAGATGGTGAGGCAGAGGTTGACGGTCAACAGATTGTCCACGGCTCGGGTTCTCCGCCTCGCTGAATGAAACCGTTTTTTGTTTTCACAGGAACGAGAAGCAGAGTTTGAGGAGAGCATGGCCAAAGGAGATGTGCCTGTGGTGAGTGCTCAGTTTTTAACTTCCAAACTTCATCAACATCTTTCGATTGTTTCAGACGTTACTTACATGTATATTTGAGTGACACAGCTTCACACCGGCCTTTTTCAAGCAAGTCAGGACAGAGTTTTTGGTGGAAGGGTCAAAATCACCTCTCACAACTAATGCCAAACTAGTTAAATCTTTACTTTGTTATGCTCAGATCTTGAATCACCTAAATAACAGTTCGAATGGAATCACGCTCGCCGAATTAAAGGAAATTAAAAATGAAATTGGGTCTGTTTTAAATAAAAGCAAATCAGTTTTATTGTTGTGTTAGCTGGATGTAAGTGATGCATTAATGTTTTTTAATCCACAGGTACCTGGAGAGACTCAAGGAGAGGCGGCACCAGCCGGCAAGAAGACTGTTGAGACAGTCAAAGCTGTGAGTCCACTTCACGTCCTCTACCAAGAACATCCTCCTCATTCTTAATAACACCTGCTGAATCTCACTCAGAGCATCAGTTTGAGGCTGTAGTTGATGATATTGATTGTTGTAAGTGCCACTAAGCACTCAAGCAGGGGAAACAGGATTATTAGATCTGTACAGAAGCTACAGATTTAGCAGGTTTTTATCTTCTTTGTTGATGTTCTTGTTGTCCTGTGATTTCTTTGCAGGCAGAGCGAATAATGGAGGCTTTGGAGCTTTACAAAGAGGAAAACAGGAAGATGGAGGAGCATAAATATGCCTGTGAGCATGCAGGCAAAGAGGTAGAGCCCCATCGTCAAGTCAACCTTACAGCTACCATGCAACACTAAAACTAAACGACTGCTGTGATGGGAAAACTTTCTCTCAGTTTCTTTATTTTTAATTTTCTGTGCATTTTTATGATTTCACGATCATGGTTGATGTTGTTTTGCAGCTTCCTCCACCGAAACCCAATCCTATCCTGGTGGCCTTTGGAAATGTTTCAGTGAGTAGAGCAGCCAGCGTTGCCTCCAGTAACTGAAGAGTGATATATACAATCAATTTAAATGTATTATTTAGAGGTTGTTTTCAGCTGTAGGTAACCGAGTCCATCGTTGTCTCTCTTTCAGCCGTCCCGCTACGTTCTAGATGTCATAAGGAAGGTCAGATCCAGGTAAGCTGTGAGCCCGGGGTGACCAGACCAAACCCACGTGATTTTCCACTCTGACTTCAATAAACCAAATCACCATCTGCATCTTCTCTGTATATGTAATCACGCTCTGTGGGGTTTGTTTTTCCTTTTCCATGTGTTTGTGTTGTGATCACCAGTGAGCTGGAGATCTCTCTGCTGGTGTTACCGTTCCCTTACGTCCCAGAGCTGCTGAGGCTCTTCAACAGCTACATCCAGCAGGGCCTGGAGGTGGAGCTGGTCTGCCGCTGCCTGTTCTTCCTGCTCAAGTGAGTGATCTGCGTCTGTGAGTGGAAAAGAAAAGGGTGTTGTGTTTGGTAGTCAGATGAAATCCTTGGCTGGCTGTGGTGGTGAGGTGTGGGTTCAGAAATCTGGCAGCCTGTCAGACAAAAAAATGAACAACAGAAAACTGGATGAGCTGAGAAAGTCATTGTGTACTTGTTGTCTCTTTCTAGGATCCATTTTGGCCAGATCTCCAGTAACCAGATGTTGCTGTCTGTCATCGATGAGCTACGGATGAATACTCTCTCAAAAGTGCACGAAATCAGAGTAAGTAACTGGAAAAAAAGAGACAGATCTATCGTCTTCATCACACCCTTCCTTTTTTCCCCATTTCCTCACCTCTTCTTCTTCTTTGCGTGTTTCAGGACGTGATGGGCTTCAACAGCGCGGCCCTCCAGTTCCTCCAGCGGGAGATCCAGAGCAAAGAGGACGTGATGTTCTTCGCTGACGCCACGGGCCGGCTGGAGGAGAAGAAGAAGAAGAGGAGGAAGAGGGAGCGAGCCATCCTCACCATCGCTTGAATCATAACAGAGATTTCTGACTGTTTGTATATATAAACATCTCCTCCCAGCTGTGTTCCAGGGGTGGACCAGGAGGATTACACTGTTGGTTTTTTGTATGTGTTTCATTTTCCCAAATAAACTGTCTGGATTTTTCTCACAGTGATTCAAGTTTTGTTGGAGGCTTTCAAAACAAATAAATCCCCCAAGTCAGAGAGAAATGTAGTGTGTATACACAGCGGTTCCCTCTGCGGCTTTAACTCTCTATATAAAATACATCCATATTCTGTTAAGTCTTAGTGGATAGATTTCATGTTTAAAGCAGAACTACACGATCACCCCACCCAGAGGGCAGGTATGATTTAAGCTGGTTTCACTCCTACAGGCCTAAAGGGAGCAATTCAGGCCCAGAGCCAAACCAGGCTGAAAAAGGTTTGGACATGGTCGGGGGGGTTTTGAAATCTGTCAGAGACTACCTGAGCTCCAGACCACCTGGGTGTGACCGCACCGCCCCACGGAGCGAGTCTCTTGCTGGTCGCTGAGGAAAAAAACACTCCCTTGGTCTCCGCTGGCCTCGCTGCAGCCACCCTCCACTGGAATCAGGGAGATGTGGCTTGACTTTACAGCCCTTGTAACTTTGCCTGAATTTATAGTCCCGAGGCCGGGTGGATGTGGTAAACATATTTCATAGCGGGGGGAGAAAATCCTGGTTCTCAGTTTTAAGCTCCGTGTTTGCTCATAGATGACTGTGGATGTGAGCGTGCGTTTTTCTCTAATCCTGTGACCTTTAGAAAAGTTTCACACCCACATCAGACATTTCATTTTCCACAACCGTGTTTATATCCTGCCTGCGGGGCGCTGTGGAATAATGAAATGAACCCTTTAAAACACCTCTCGCTCATTGTTCATGTTTTAATCTCACCACGGACAAAAAGCAAATTAACTCTGTATTTACAGAGTTGTAAAAGAAAAAAAGAAAAAAAAAAGGGAGAGCAGCTCTTTATGGGGCTGGACTTGGTCTCAAGGCTGTAAATGTCACACCTACCAAAATTAAAAATTCTTCAGGAAAATCCCAGACCGCACGCTCACACACTCTTACAACATGGACGCCGTTTTAGCACCCAGCAGCAGTTTCAATTACCCGTCACAAATTGTGTTTAAAGAGGGAAAAATGCAACATTGAAGTGAATCCTTGAATCTTCTTGTGTGTTTTTCACGTTTCATTTGTGCCCAAACTTTTAAATAACACCATTACATGACACTTAATTGAATTTGAACTGAGGTTAAAGTATGAGACAAAGTTTGGTATTTTTACATCTTACATAATATGTGAATGTGACATCGCACAGATATATTATCTGGGTGTGTTGATCTCAGTAAAAGAAACTCATACAGTCAAAATGAAATAATCACATTTCTCCCAGTTCACTCGTGTGTCCTTCCTGCAAACAGTCATGACTTTATTGTTATTTAGAAGCTTTTATTAATTTATTTTTGTTTATTTATTGTTTTTTCCTCAAACACCAGTGAACCTGCAAGTGAGTTATTGCTGATCTTACAGCTCGTGTTTATATCAGGCTTCAGCAGTGATCCTGTTCATGTAGTGAAACAACCACAAATAACTTACACACAGCATTTTCATTTAAGACAAACTACTTAAACGACCAGATCATGTTAATCCAAGTTATCAAACTTTAATCTGTCAGTTGTGTGGTGGATTTGTGACCCACCTGACATGTCTACCTGCTCTACACTGATCACATCGAGAATTCACTTGGTTTAGTCTTTTATACATCATCTTACTTGAAAAGCCTCAAATTCTCTTAAATTATGGCTGTTTTGTTGTTTTATCGAGTTTTACAAGGTTTTGAATATATTTAAAAGCTAAATTTAAACATATTTACAACATATTTTGCAAGAATGTTGTTGTTCAGATGACAGATCAGTCCAGTCACATACAACTTGTTGTAGTTATTTCTGCTCTAATTTCAGTGGGGAAGAAAAGAAAAGGAAAAACCACATCAGGACACTGAACAGGACGTCTACCTTTGAGTCACTAGATGGCACTCTTGCCTTTTCCTAAACTGGTTCAAGCTTGTTCCATTTGGTATGTGGGCTCATGTCCTGCTCCATACTCGGAGCTCACACGCCTCCTACCACCTGCTGCAGCGCTCAGCCCATAATGGTTGCGAGGTGGACGGGGTCCAGCTCTGGCTGCCGGCCACAAGGCAGAGATACTCAGGGCAGGGGTAGTCATCTCTGCACTGATATCCACACAAGGCATCACCGGCACTTTTAGTGCCCGTCGGCTCTGAGCCACAGACCAACAAACATATCTGTTAGTTTGAGGAGCACGGCCTCAAGAAAATTTCCTCTCTGAGTTTGAGTCACAAGTTTATGTTTTAGTAGCTGGTGCTCTCGTCTTCATGCTGCTGTTACTGCTCATGATAATTATCTACTTAAACTTTTTGGTCCACACAAATGGGACATGTTAAACACATCACCTGGAAGCAGCTACCAGGCAGCGAGTGTTAGTGCCTCCACCTCACAGCATAATGTGCTTATTTTACAGCCGGTATTTGCATTACATTTTGATGGACAGCAGATAGTGTTACTTTATGCGGTCTACGCCGCTATAGTCTGTCATCATTCGGCCTGCATGACATTATATACTGCAGGATATGATCAACTCATAGCTGCTGATTTGATTTGGTGGTGTCTATGGCCGATGAATGTGATACGAGCTATAAATGCGTATGACCCATTCTTGAGATAGATGCTGCTGGCGGTGACGGGCGTCCTGTTACAGCAGCACTGTTCCTCTGTAGAACAGTTTGCACAACAACTCTCAGACAGCCCGACTGGAGTGGAGCGATACAACAACAAAGATACGTGTCTGTCCTATTTTAATACGTTTTAATAAGCAGCATATCCAGTGAAATGGGCTTCTGATTTTGTGTTTCTAATTAGGATCTGCCATGTTAGAATACAGAAAGCAAATGGGTTTAAAGATAATGTATATTAGAGTAAAAATACATTCCAGCTCAACAGGAAGTGATGTTTGTAGTCTACTGTTAAACGCTTCCTGTTGATTGTAAATATTAAGGCACCAAAGATGTATTCATCCACAGCTGAAAATAGTACCCAACAAAAGCACTATTTTCTCCACTTTGACGCACGTTTGCTAAAAGAAAAACTACAGTGCCCCTCTGTTTTAGGAAATTACTGAGACTTTTTCAAAAGAGTAAATTGAACTAAACGTTTGTGATCCATCTCAAAGATTTATGTCTTTGATAGAAATGAGAGCCACAGCCTGGGTAGGGAAGTTAGAAAGTATTTAGAGATGGATTAAACACATTGTTTTTGCCCTTTTCGTGGGATTTGTTGAAACATGGACCATCACTAGAAGCTTTATATTTAAACACTTCTTGAAACCTAAAGTTTGAGCCGGTTGTCTTCTAATTATTGTAATTCTCAAAGGAATCTCAAATTTGTCTTTTAAAAGTTAATTGTTTTTACAGCTTTTTGAACAGTGATAGTTTGGTCAAATTATTCAGACCAAAAATTGTTTCACTTCAAATAGTCACTTGTAAGTTCAAGTAAATATTTTACCTTCCTTGGTCAGTTAAAATAACCATCTGATCTCATGGACATGAAACCACAAGGAAGAAAAACCTTAAAGCTAAAATAACACTTCTTGTTCCCAAGATATGTTGCGTAAGGTTATTTCTTTAAAATGCATTTTACCACTGTTACCTGCCTCATTTCCAGGAATTATTTACCTCTAACTTATGCAAATTGAATTTCCAGCTCTGCCTTGACTTTAGTTTGGATTTTACTGTAGCTGTGATGTGATTTAATGTTTCATGCATCCCCCTACATGGCAGCGACAGTATGTTTCTTCTAAGCCGTACAATAAACTAGCTCATCGAAATAGCTTCTCATTCAGAGCAGCACACTCTGGCTCATCTGCCTGCGATGACCTCAGCACCGTCACAACGGCGTCCAGTCAGACAGCAGAACAGCGTCGACCGACAGGCAGGCCGTCCATCAGCCTACCAGGCTACCAGTCATCCCACCGACGGCCTCGTGTTAAATCTGTGTCCAGCACTCATGAATGAGCCCATACCTGCGCTGAGATATGAGGTGGCGGGTCACTCTGATGAGACGCAGTCCTAATGCGGCTGCTTCAGCGGCAGCAGCAGCAACAGGGCGGAGGCTGCTGGGCGTCCAGGCAGGCCAGTGACTGATGAGGTGATGGTGCATGCAGAGGCAGCCAACAGAGCTGAATGGCCACTAACTGAACTTAGCTGAACTGAACCGTACACACACACACACACACACACACACACACACACACACACACACACCACACACACACACACACACACACACACACACACACACACACACACACACACACACACACACACACACACACAGCGATGAATGTTTCCTTTCTCTACGTTCTGGCTCTTTTTTTTCCATCCTTCAGCTGTCCTCAGACTTTTCACACTTCATTCCCTGATGTTTGTTTGTGTGATCACTCTTCTCTTGCAGCTGATTTCTTCATATATTGGTTTGTAGAGTAGTTTCATCAAGGTGAACACAGACGCAGCAGCTCTGTGCAGCAACTCTCAACAGCCAAAAAAAAAATCCCAGAGGTGCAGTCAACCCTGCAGTAAATCTATCAGTTTAATCAATAAAATGATTTGATCTATTCCTGCATACGTGCTACTTTCCATGTCAGGATTTTCACGGTGCTGTTGGCTGAAAGAGTCGTCACTGCACGTGTTGAGGCGGTGAGCAGCTCACCTCCTCTCATCTCAGCGGAAGAGGGAAACATGTTTTAATAACCAGGGTCTGCAGAGATCAGGGGAGAGGAAACCATTTTTTCCCTCCCGCCCTGCACCGAGGTCAGCCCTCTATGGGCTGTTATGGAGCCACACACACACACACACACACGTGTACAACACACATAGCAGGCTCGTAATTCTGCAGCACACACAAGCTGAGAGTTAAGACTGAGCAAATGGACTTAGTACTAGAAAAGTGTAAAATAGACCAAAATATTCACTTAGGCACGAGGCAGCCAAAAGCGCACAAAACACATTAGACATATTAGCTTATACAAGCCTGCACACACACACACACACACACACACACACACACACACACACACACACACACACACACACACACACACACTTACTTACAGCCACCAATACCCCCTTTAAGAGCTCTCCCCAGAAATCCACATAGCTGATGTAATTAGTGATTTTAGAGCTCTGCACTTCATATTACAAGTCATAAACAGACATTCAATACTGGGCTTTGAGAGAGCTGTTTATTCTGGAGTTTTATAGTCCACGCAGGACCCTTCTGTGTTTATTCTCCGAGAACAATAATGCCACTATGCTCCTGGGCTGGAATGCTATTCATTTGTCCAATTAAACACAGAAAATAAATACAAAAAAACCCCCAAAAAAACAGCCGTCTTGTTCTGCCCAAATTCTGCTCCAGAAACACTTTAACAACGGCTCTCTGCAGGAGGATTTACAGGGTGGTGTTGGCTTGATGAAATTACATGGAACTGGATGTTTGCTGAAGGCTTAATCTGCGTTATTATCTTAATACACCGAGGTATCAATGTGGATTAGCAAAGCAAAACATAAGATTGTCTACCAAACTGGAAAATCCTGGAGGAGTTTTTTTGGGGGTTTTTTCGGACGTAAGACCAATAAACGTTTCTGCATTAAGAAGAAAATCCAGTGAGAATCTACAACGTCGAATTCACAGGGGATCACTAAAGGGGAAAAAGGGAGTAAATTTGCAGAAGTAAACTGAAGTCAGAAATGAGTTCAGGGAGTTTTTAAATCAAATGTGGCAGAATTTGCTGAAAAATAACAGTTTGTATAACAACAAATTGAAGGGAGCAGAGCGATTTTATGTAACATGAAGTTACTGTGTGGTCACTGTTAGAGTCGTGATTTACGAGCAAGACACTGACCCACAATCCTCCTGACAGACATGCAATTTCCTGTGTGAGAAAACACTAACTTAATCCATACAGCAAAGAAAGCCACGGACAGAAACTATTTGTAAATGAATAATAGTCAAACCACTCGCAGAGAATGCCAGACGAGAGACACTTAGACTGTCACTGCTTGAGAGTTTCAACTCATATTTTCCTATGAAAACCTCTGACTGTTTAGTTTTACGGTATTTCCTGTGAAAATCCATAAACACCGACAGCACAATTGGCCTGCGAAGTTTACTTATTTTATGTAATTCCACAAATCTGGAGGCACACATCATAAATATTCTGCACACACATCAAAACACACCGGCACTGAAACAGAGTCAAATGTTTCATCCAAGCTCTGACATTATCATAAATCTTTCAGTAAATTATGAAAAAAACTAAAAACTCGGTGGTTTAAATGTATGAGTCAAAATAGAAGCACGCTAGTTTGGATCATTAGTATTTCACATGATCACAATGGGGCTTTATGTGGAAAGAGACAAGGGCAAAAGTGTCGTCTTCACTGGGACAAACTGACTCTTAAATTCTTGTTTTTATCTCAGTAGCTTCACGTGTGACACAAACACGTCTGAGTTCAGCTCACAACTGGTTTTGCTGTAAATCTTGCTGACCTAAAACAACCGGTTTATTTCATCGAG
Organism: Seriola aureovittata; assembly: GCF_021018895.1. Lineage (NCBI taxonomy): Eukaryota > Metazoa > Chordata > Actinopteri > Carangiformes > Carangidae > Seriola > Seriola aureovittata. The sequence goes on along the minus strand of NC_079374.1, from coordinate 7,258,665 downwards.
TTGTGTACTTTCATTATCCCAAATGTTTCCCGCAATTTACAAACCTAAAGAAAATCTGTAATTGTGATCACGATAATGGCGTGTTTCATTTGGTTTTAGTTTTAATCCACATTTTTACAAAACAATTTTTAGGGATTGGTCATTTTTGACAATATATTTAAACTGGATGAGAGGATTTTAGATATCACACGTCTGGATCTTCAGTTATCAGAGAAACAAGCTGAGCCAAAGTAAGCGGCAGCTGTGTCTGCTGAGTCGCTGAAACACTGATTGTTTTTACGTGAAACTATTTTATTCAGTGTTTTAATCTCCGGGTCCATTTGTTTTAGAGAAGAGGAGGCCTCCTGCGGATAATTTGTCTCCCGGTAAAAACTTTCTGAACAGTTGACGATGAAGGAATCCTGCCCAGGGGAAGCAATGGTGGGAAAGACAATGATTCATGATCCCACGCTACTTCACGACAGCACCAAACTCCATCTTTTTGTTATTGTTTTTATTGAGAGACCCCTAGCAGCAGAAAATTACACACTGTGCATTTAAGCTACAACTTTCGACACAGTCTTTGTTAAAGTGTTACAGATAATGGTTAAAAATGATGAGCCACACCAGAGTAAAAAAAGAAAACTAAAAGAAGATTAACAGCAGTAGGAACGTGTCACCGTCGTCGTCGCCTAAAAATCTACAAAAATCAGACAGCCAGTGTTTCCCTCTCTGTCTCTCTGCAGACTGCAGTGTGTAGTTCCTTGGTGGTTCAGCACAAACCCAAACACAGCCAATTACCAAGTTACATTCAGTCTGTTGACCCAAACATCCTCCAGGGCATCAAAACAGACGTGATCAGTGGTCCGTCCGTGCATTCATGTCCGAGGCTCTGTGTTTGGTCTAGCATTGGATCAAGGTGTCAAAACTACTGTGCACTCAGTGAGAGGAAACAAGGAATAATCAGGCGAAATGAGAAACTATCTGAAGAATGCCTGTGAAGTCTGGTTGGAGGTAAAGCCCTACATCTGGATGAGGTATGACACCCAAAGGGTAAAAGGTCAATGACTGTTTTAAGCCTTTTGCAAGGACATGGTTATTAGCCTGGAGCAGGAAGCGAGCTCGTGATGAGGCGGTTGCCAGTTAAAACGCATGATGGAGTTAAAAAAATATGTTAGGAGAAAGTTCAACCCTTTGCTCTCTCAGCAACTACAATCAATGTGAATGTGTTTTAACCGTCAAAGTTCACATGCAACACACATGCTTGTGGAAAGACGCATTGTGAAATGTTAAATATGTCTCAACTGGAGTGAAACATTAGTAAGTAAACAGCTGTTAATGCTAACGTTGGCTATGTAGCATTAGCAAAACTTAGAAACAGCTCCTTTAAGAGACACATGCTAGCAGCCAAACCTCCCAACATCATGAATGCCATCTTCTGGGATGAATGAGTTACTTGTATTAAAATTTTATTCCATTTTGACTCAACTGTTTGTTTGTTTGTTTGTTTTTTTAATTTGTCAGTTGACTAACAATTCTTTTGGCTCCACCCACTGAATTTAAACTGGAGAATGTAATTGCTCCTATCTCCAGAGCAGCTCTTCTCATGGGAAACCAAGGCTCTGTATGAAATCTCCACATCTACATGATAAACACTCAATAGTTTTACCCTACAGTGAACAGTAAATGAGAGTTTTATCATTAACTTGACAGGTGTTGAGCTACAACACTGCGACAGTCATGATTCCCAAATAATATCAAAGAACTAAATTTGAATATGGAATTGCTTCACGAAATTAGATGAACATAATATTAAACGATGTTAGAGATTTTAAGTGATTACAGTGGCTGAAATATTCTTTGCGTATGGACTCGCAGCGTTGCAGATTCCTCTGTAACTCCAGACTGAACCAAGTTAAAATCCGTCATAATATCCCAAGTGGGGAAAGGGTCTGAAATCTTTTATGGGGGCAGAGTGTCTCTTAAAGTGAGGTGTGTTAGAATCTGTGTCCAACATGTCAGATTCGCCTTTGGGGCTGAGGAACAGACACATGACGCGGGGCTATGTGGCCCTTTAAAGATTTTTGTGGGGGGGGGGAACGAGGGATGAAAAATGGCTGAGAGGGTAACGTAGACCCTGTCAACCCCCTCACCAGTGCTACCAGCACCACCACCACCACCACCACCACCCGGAGACCACCCAGAAAGAATAGTGAGCTGTCAATCATTTCATTCAGGGGATAAACACTGCAGTATTTTGTTTCCTAGTGAGGTATTGCTCTATATTTCTCTTGAAGTCATATAAGGGATACTGATATATTGCTGTGGTGTACACAGATCTGTTTTATACGTCTGTGAGTGCAGGGGTTCATTTTTTGTGGTTGTCAACATTTTGTCGAAAGATCGTTATATAGGAACATTAAACTTAATGCTTTTTTAACCAACTCAAATTCACTCAGACAGCTCGAGTCCCACAACTTCAGTTCACACAGCTTTCCTTCAATTTAAAAGACATTGCAGTTCCTCCAATTTTCAGGATCGCTTCAGCCTTTGATGCTTAATATAACATCCCTCTGTGCATGTCCGTGTCATAAATATACTCGCAATTTAACATAGTTTGCATCTCCAGTGTGCCGAAGATTTATAGGTAATGTCATTAAATTACACAGGTATTCTGAGGATAAGGGAATATAGATCAGATTGATAAAGTCAGCCCCGAGGTGCTGACGGTGTCGCCGTGATAAACACACACACATCAGGGTCAGGCGAGGGCACAGGCGGAGTGTGTCTCCAGAGTGTGTGTTGACTCTCAGGGGCGAGTTGTCTGTCAGCACAGAGGCTTGAACTGTGAGCTTGCCATAATCCTTCTGTCAATGACTGGACCTCATGCCAGTAACACACACACACAGAGGCGCGCACACACACACACACACACACACACACACACACACACACACACACACACACACACACACTACTGACAAACCAATCACCCGACCAACCCAGAGTTTTAACATCAGTCCAAACATAACCTGCAGCCTCAGTCCAGACCACCACACAGCTTTCTGGCATCTGGCTAATCTAGGGAGATTTAGGAGAAGTCGATGTAAACGGCGTTCCTTTCATGTAATGACAGACAAAGTGATATACGATTACATATCGCAAAACACTGAGGACCACTCACGACTGAGCTGCGAGACAGGCACTATGTGATTCTGATAGCGGCCATTGTGGCTCCGAGTGGCGGCGGATGTCGAAATTCCGACATGATGTATCTATGCTGACGGGTTTTCTGACAGCGGAGCAACTGTGGAGCTCAGCGGTTGGATATTTTGTGCAGCGGATGAATTTAGACGTTTATCTGAAGTCTGACTGTTTGTTATATCTAAGCCACAGGTCTACCTTTGTGCAACCAGCCTCCTGCTGTTATTTCATGTATATGTAAATAGTAAGTGACAGAGAGGGTCTGCAGAGAGCCACAGATATTAGTAGATGGGACCGTCATGAGGAAACACCATCCCTTGTCCCTTCTAGTGTTAAATACAACACATCCGAGAGCAACCAATTTGAAGTAAATACCAGTGATTTTGTACTTTTCAGCCCATTAACAAGTTAATTTCAATACTGTAGTGAAATCCAGTAGCTGCTTGCAAAGAAGGGAAAACACATTTAACAGTCTTCAAAGCGGGGCGCTGTAATGTCTGTATGATTTGTAGCTAAGCATTCGAAACCACTGGTATGGTACTTTAGAGTATCATTAGCAGATCTCCTGCTTGCAGCTACCTGTGACCTTATAACTCAACTTCTAGCGGTTTAACATTTGTAACCATATATTCCTGGTGAAAGACTGAACTTGTGCAATTACTGAAAAATGCACAAGAGCGTGACAAACGGACCCGAAAGATGCCAAAGATGCAATAATATTATACGTATAACAGACAGTGATAAACAGTTTCAAGTTCAGACAATGAGTCTGAATGACGCATCACACGGTTGTAGTTTTTAAGTGCTTTGGTATTTGGCCAAACATATGTGGACATTTCACTCATTACATACCTGTGATTATTGAGCATCTCATTCCAAAACTATGGGCTTTAAACTGCTGTTAAAACAGCCCTCACTCTTTTCTCTCTCCACAGTTTTGGACCCTGGCTGCAGGGAGTTCCTTTACAGCCAGAACAGCATTAGTGAGGCCCAACGCCGATGATGGGTGATAAGGCCTGGCTCGCAGTTGACGTGTCCCAATTCATCTCTAAGGTGTTGGATGTGGTTCAGGTCAGGGCTCAACTAGGGAAACTATTTCTTCATGGACCTGGCTTTGTGCACGGGGCCATTGTCATATTGAAACAGGAAGGGGCCTCCCCCAGACTGCTGCCCCAAAATTAGAGGCACCGATTTTACACATCAAAGCCTGTTTACAGGTGTTGGGAAGCACTACCGCATATGAACAAAAAAAAAGTTGTGTAAAGCCTTTTGTGGCTCCAGAGGGAGCTGTGCAAAATATGATAAATTGACAGTGGTTGGAGCTGAAGAGTGTAGGTTTGAAAATGAAAAACATCTGGGTGTGTGGAGTTAGACAGAAGTGACTTTACCAGACCTTTGTGTGAACTCTCAACGTGTCCACATACTTTTGGACGTATATGTACGTCTTTGTTCAAGAGAGACTCAAGGTGTGTGCTGTAAAATAATCCCTCGAAAATACTGATGAATTAAATTGTGCATTTTTTAAAAATTTCTTGATTTAAGTTACACAGACACACAGACACACACACACAAACAAACACACACACACACACAACCCTGTGGCCTCTGACTAATCCTATCAGACTAATGCTATCAAAACACATGCTGCCACACACTTCTACGCGCATACACACACACACACACACACACACACACACCTGACCTTTCTATCCTCATCTAATAACACCTCTGACTTGGCCAGTATTGGAGACTCCAGGGGGGGTCCAGACTCACAAACTTCGCTGTCAAAGACTGCACCTCCAGCCCCACACACACACACACACACACACACACACACACACACATACACACACACACACACACACACTTCACACACACATGAAAGCCCCCATAGAAAAAAGGGAGAGGCACTGACTGCTTCACATTAGTGTTTAATTAAGTTAAAAGACCTCTCTCCACCTCTCTCGCTCTGCAGTCCAATAACTCAATTGAAGTCGTCTATTCTTTCATGGCTCTGAGCTGACGTTCCTGCAGCCTGGGATCACAGGCCATAAAAAGCAGATTGTGGCATCAGCGCTGCTGCCCTGACAGCCGCCTCCGGCCATCGCTGATGTCTCACTCATGCGATTAACTCAATAAGACTATTACACAGACCTCCCTCTATCCACAAACCTCTCTCTTGCTTTGTCTTTCGTACCCTCTCCCTTTGTTTTCTTTTCATACTACCTGTTCTCTCTCTCATCTCCGATCAGTCCTCTCTTCTCTGACAGTGTCCAACCTTTAACTTTTTGAGGTTCAAGTTTTACCCTGCAGCCAAAAGTTCAGGCTCACTGCTGCCAAGACAAGCAGGTTGGGCTCTTTCATCTCTACAACCTTCCACGCTGCCACAAAATCTGTTTCGTCTTCAAATCTGATCTGACTGTCAAAACGGTAATATACAGAACAATATACAGCCGAACTTCTGGTGGTTACCTTACACATCACAGCCATGTTCAGTGTTTCAGGAGCCAGCAAAAGATCAGCAACATATAGTCACCACGAGGATTTCCGAGGTAGTGAAGATAAGACTGATACCCGGTGGATGGCAAGTCGTCTGTCCAGGCAGGGCTACCGTGGGTCTGTGTACAGGTGAAGAAAAAAAAATAACACTGCAGGTGAATTAACACATCAAAATATAGTGAGACAATTGCCCAGGGAAGACGATGACTTTTCTTTAGCAGAGATGTCCTGATCCTAAAGATCAGCACTAGTGTCGATCCAGGGATAAGATTGGTATCAGCTCAAATAAACTTTCTTGTCCATCTCAGCCTGCAAGTGTTGCAACACTTCTCTGCTTTAGGCCACTGATATATTTTATTTAACTACGTGTTTGTATCATAGATAAGTCGTGTGTCATGTGTTTCTCTGGAACTTTGGAGGGGAAATTATCAGAAAGTAATAATAGCAGGAGGTTGAGATCATGACAACAATGGTGGACGGCTCTGAAGAGAAACTTGTAGAACTTGGGATAATAAGGCTCTAATCTGCCCCCTAGTGGACATTCTTTTTCTTCCTCCAGATACATGCAAAGCACACAAGCATGTGAACAATGATGCTGACTTTGCAGCTGTTGTCTACATGTACATGGTGAAAAAAAACAGCAAGCAAAAAAATGGTTTAAAAAAAAAAAAGATTTGGGAGCAGTGGTGAGTATCTGACTCCAGACACTGAACATCGCCGGCGGCAGGTCAGCTGTTGCCAGTTATTGTTAGTTCAGTGAGTAACTTGATAACAAGCCAAAATTTTACTTTCCTGTTGTCAGATTTTCTGTACTTATCCAGAGATGTTTTCTGAGGGAAGAAGTCCCACTCTGGAACAACACTGTACAACCACAGGGGCTGGTTGATCACATCACGTCAGTTCTCAGAGTAGCATTCTCCCATTATTTGATAGTTGTCGACCCCGAATTACACACCAGACTAAAGCACTATGTACATCCAACATTAGCTCTAGTGGCTTTTTTAATCTGATAAAACAGAAGCTTTGCATAATGCTGTAGTGTAATGTCAAAGGAGTGAGGTATCTGTCACTCTTTGTCCCCATTTTGTTCTCATTGTTGGTTTTACATTGAAATCCTTTACACTGTTGATTACATTCGAATGATGGAAATCCCTAAACAGAAGTAAAAAAATAGAGAACTGTCAGGTTTATGATGAGACGTAGCTTAGCGATGTTATTGGCTGACCCTCATGTTGCATGTTGGTCCTTCGAGATTCAGCTGAGTTCTCACAGTGAGACACATGATTCAAATCACATAACTTTTATAAGTTGAAAGTGTTAGCTAAACTTTTATCCCTTCAGTCCTGTCCTCCCTTCACTCCCAAGTTTTTCCACCTCCTCTTCCTCCCGTGCTTCCTGTCTTTTTCACCACCTCTCTGCTCCTTATTTGCTCCATCCCTCCCTCCCGCCCCTCTTCCTCCCACTCATTTACAGTCTATATTCCTCCCCATCCTCCTCCACAATGACAGATCTCTGCTTAGCACCTTCAGAAATTGCAGATAACCTTTTTTAGCGCCGAATAAACACGGCCAGGCCTCGTCTCCGGAGGCCGTCGCTGTGGTTCCGATCGGATGTCAGGGAGGGATAGAAAAACAGATGAAATCGCTTTGAAAAATCCTCTCCCCTCCACACGTGTTTTGTCAGTCGCAGGAAAAGAGAAGGAGATGGCTTTTCAGCTGCTGCAGAGATAAGATAAGCTGCATGTGTGAGAGATCATTAGATAGGACGGCTGGAGATTTCTTTTGATTCCGCTTTCTCTCTTTACCTCAACTTTTCCCTTTCTCTGTAATCTTATCCCTCTTTATCCCTCAACCTCTTTCAGTCTCACCCTCAGTCGCTCTGCTCTGAGTGCTGTGTTCATTTTTAAACACCTACAGCAGGGGTTTTAACTTCTCTCAAGTAACATTTTATCTGGCTAACATGCTGCTGTATGGGCGATAAATCTTCCTCCTTGCTCGCAGCGTCTCCCACGGTTTGATTACACCGCCTTGGCTGCACGTTTTATTTTATATCCCCAAATTACCGTGTCAAAAAAAAAAAAAAAATCTATGAAGCTGTATAAATCCTTCATTCATCATACTAATGTTAAAGTCCAGTGAAAGTCCATGTTGATTCAAGCCCATAGTATTTCATCCCTGGCCTTAGCTGAAAAAGCAGAAAGAGCCGACGATGTAACTGCTGTGTTGAGGGTTATGTTTAACTTCAGATAAATCAAAGCCTTGGAAATAAAACGATTTGAGATGAGGTTGCTCCTGAATTCTGGCAGCGTGGGGTGTTGAGAGGGTTAAGGACTACTATCCGCTGGTGGTAGAGGTGGTGGGGGTCTCCCGGGCAGAGTGCCATCGACCGGCGGGGGGCCTCGTACTGAAGCTGCCTCATTGCCTGCTTGAATAGAATATAAATTTACACCCGGGGAGATTAACCACCCATATCGCATGAGAGCGTCGTGTGTCCGAATTGTAAAAATAAAGTGCGTGTGACACCACCGCTGCTTTCACTTCCTCTCGCTGCACACTTGTGGCACATTTTTGTTAGGTTGGGTAAGAGTATCTTGTTCAGCGCCCCACAGATACCAGCAATGGATACATCTAGTGGCTGCACAGATGGGACAGGAGGGAGGGAGAGGAAAGAGACAGGCAGAAGGTGAGAGACGGGGGGATGTCCAATCCTAACGAGAGGCAGTAACTCAGGTCAGAGAGGAGAGTTGTGAGTTATGACCTTTAAAGCCATGGTGGGGTTAAGTGTTTTCATTCCCAAACCAGCTGACACTCGACCTAGGGAGTGCGCAGACAGCTTGATGTGTCTGCAGCGCAATTTATGGCCATGATCGTTGTCTTTGTTATTTTTGCCCTCCGAACTCCTCATTACCGCGTGCCCGCCTCCCACCTCATGTCCAAACTGTGCATTTCTGGCTCGCCGGGCCTGTAGCCTGATAGTCTCGGATTTTCCTTGACATATTCTGGTTTCAGGCTCGTGTCAGACGTTTAGATGGCAGGATGAGAGGGGACAGGCAAAGATCCCAAGATGGGAACTGGAGTGACCCGGTCCCTTGGCTGACATTTGGGATTTTAATTAGCATAAGAGTGACCCTTTGACACTTGAACCCTCGTCCGCAGGGGTGGGTTTCTCTTTGACGTACTGAACCGAGGAGTTAGGTTGTTTTCGATTTGACTGATAACGCGCTCATGTGTTGCTTGTGAAGCTCTTTTTTCAGTTCCCCCATCCATCTCCGGCACAAACTACAGTTGGTCACATGCCCTGGCTGCGCTTCAGCCATTTGCTCGAGCGACACTTTTTCCATGTGGCTCGACACTCGGCCAGGACATCCAACTTTCCACCAGCCGCTCCTACAAAATATTGATCTCATCACCAAGTTTATTTACTTGGTGATGGATGGCAGAGGTAATTTTTTCTCTTGCGTGGACCCACTATTTTGTGTGAATCCATCTCTCTTTGAAGGCATTAAGTGGCGGCTGTCTGACAGAGCTGGGCAAAACACGACTTCAAGCTTTTCAAATATGTTGGAAAAACATGAGGTTCGGATGATTTGCGCTTTCGTGGCAAGCAGTGTTTCCATTAAATGGTTTGTGAGGGGTTGAGAATGAGAATGTAGTAGAGGGTAATACTGACCTTTTTTATTTGTGGAATTTAATTTAGACAGCATCGAGAAAGTCATAAATCTCATACTTTATATGAGTAACATTAACAGATATACCGTGTGTTAAGATGAATGGAAACCACGATAAAATATCTGAATACAGAAATGATTTTCTGTTTATATTTTTCTCTCTTTAATGATGATCCCCGACTGACAGTTATGCAGTTGTCCAACCACCAACATGCAGTATTTTCCACTGCATCAATGGCTGCAAAGCACTTCATGAAACTGCCTTGTATCTCACAAACTCACCGATTCCTGTTTAGCAAACTGCACATTCTCCCCAACTCTAGGGGGAACAAAACAAAGGAAACATCAGTAGAATTTTTTGAATAACAAAAGGAGATGTTTATCAATCAATATCATCACCTACAGACAAATTAAGTGATAGCTTTTGCAGTTTTAGCACCTGCCAGAAGAGTTTCTCTTTATTTAATATATTTTTGGTAGTTCTATGTCCATGTGAGTTACTAAATGTCAACTTGAATGTCTGTTTATTTGTAGTTTGTATGTTTTTGCAGATCCTTATTTATTTATTATTATATATATTATATTATATAATATTTATAATGTATTTACCAATTCTGATTAAGAATTACGACGAGTTCTTGATGTCAGAAGAACAAAATGTCAGCGGTTCTGATCCTACTGCTTGGTTACTGTGGCTGTATTTAATCATTCCTTTTGTATACTGTTCTGTGTTAATGTGTTTACATTTTAATTTCTGGTATGCTGTTATGCTCTGTTATACTACTATATTGCGTAATTGAGTGAAGTAGTAAATGGACTGTCCACTGAAAGCTGCCATTGCGGGGAACTGGAGCAACTGGGGATCGGTGTCTTGCTTAAGGACAAACATGGACAGGAGGAGCTGAGATGAGACCACCAACACTAACAGCTGACCAGTTCTATACACTGAATGCTAACAAGGTAGCATTAGCATTAATGATGGATGCATCATGATGGATGGGTCATCCGCTTTGTTCAATCTGATGTTCTGATGTCAGACTAATTAGCATTAATGTTCACTGAATTAAATTTAATCAGCTGGAAAACAAGAAAATCTGACTTTGACCCACAGACCTGTTTGTCTGGTCCTTTGCCACGTGAATTCAAAAGAGTTCTAGTAACTTGTCGATTGGGAGAATGCAATTTATCTCTATTCTGCCCATTCTGCCCCAGACTCTCTCGCCTACATATCCTTGTTCATTTCTTTCTTCTGATCACTCCCTCCATCTCTGCCCACCATTTGCCGCCTTCTCCATCTATCTCCTCCACCCGCTCCATTGCCCTCTTCTCCTTCTACGTGTCTTTCTCTGAATATCTCCGCAGCAGAGCAGAGATGCTGAGTGCTGAGCCCATAAATTTTGCCTGATATGAAACAGAAGATGGCTTCGCAGGACGGCCGAGAGGTTTTTCATCACTGGAGCCTTTTTAGTGCTGTCCACTGCCACCACCACATGTCACCAAACCCGCACAAGGAGACGTGTTTATGTGTGTGTATTTGGGACTTGGAAGTCTAAATGCATGGCAGCAGTGTAGAAGACAGGAGTGAATTGTGGATGATAAAATGCCAGATGAGGAAAGGACAGGATGATGAGGAGCGAAAAAGTAAAGAGCTTCATAAACTTGTCAAGTGTTTGAGGGGGTTGTTTGAAAAAGGACAACAAAAACAAAATTGCAGGGTAAATTATTGACAAGATTAACATGCAGTTGATGGGAAGGTTTTCACGACAGGGTGCCAACAAATAAACACAATTCAGAGATGACACCTCCTCTGTGGGGTGGGCACGGCGGAGGGACAGCGCCATTCCCCAAATTCCAACAGGCTGATCTGGTGTCAGATGGTCCCAGCCATTCTGCCTTGGCCCCCAAGGGACCGAAAGGTTATCCCGTTTGGCGAGAAACACGAATATGGAGGCACGATAAGGTTCTCTGAGACAGCTGTGGCCTAATCTCAAATCCACGCCAGCCATTGCACGGCACTGGCAGATCACAGTCAGTTATCTGATAGCAGTGTGAAAATGAGACAATTCCTTTTAAGATACATACAAATCAATTTGGTTGCACTGGCGGTGCCTGATTACATCTATCAAGCAATTTGATTGAACAGAAAGAAAGTGTTGATGGAAAGTTCGTATCAAACTGTAAAATTAGACAAATCTTTAACAGAAATGTCTCAAATTCATTCTTCATTGGTGAACATCAAAAATGTGTTTCATCAAACATATGTGTCAGCATCATGCTGAGAAACTTTGTTGATCTAAGACATAATTTCATGTTGCAGTTCTGTAAACACAGAGCTGGTGGTGCTGAGAGTCAACCCCCGATAGACTTCTGGTGCAGATAACAGTCCTGGGCTGCATTCTCAAGAGGTGTGCTCACCAGCTCCATGACGTCTTCACAGAAGTTTTCATTGCCTCACTCGGCCAAGTCTTTATCCACCACCATCATCCCTGTCCCCAAGTACCCCAAAGCAAGTCCCTCAGTGACTAGCACCCTGCTGCACTGACACCAGCCATCATGAAGTGTATCGGATGGCTGGAATTGGCACACATGAAGAGCTCCATCTCTCCATCCCCACTGTCATGCACCTGGCTCTGACCCACCTGAGGACACCTCAGATCTAACACCACACTCTGGGTGTTAGATTTCCTCACCAGCAGGCCCAAGACAGTCATGATTCACAACCCTCTCCCCCTCCATCATCCTGAACACTAGTGCCCCACAGCAGCGATCTGGGCCTCCTGTTGTTGATCTTTCTGACCTACAGCCAAACACACAGGTCACTACAGTCGTAGCAACTACGAGACGATCTACAGAAAGAAGGTCAGCGAGCTAGAGACCTGGTGCAGGGACATTGACCTCATCCCAGTGTCATAAGACAAAGGAGATGATAAGTGACTTCAGGAAGTCCTGTCCCACATCAGCTGTAGCCACAGTTTGCACATTCAATCTGCTCTTCACTTTAGCATCCTGACATGCTGCATCACGGCAGGGCAACCGCCCTGCAGCAGACAGGACGGCTCTTCTACGGTGGATTACAACTGCCCAGAGGATCACTGGCACCCGTCTCCCCACTATTGGAGACATACATACAGAAAGGTGCTGGATGACTTCTAAAAAACATCCTGCAGGAACCGACCCACAAGCTGTTTGTCTCTCATCCCTCAGGGAGGAGGCTACACAGCATCCAGGCCAAGATCCCCCAGGCTAAAGTACAGCTACTTCCCCTTGGCCAGTGCACAATGAACAGATATGCTGCAGCTGGGAAGGAAGAAAACCATAATCTTGCTCATTTACACATGCCGGTAATCTTGAAGCTTGGAGGATTGAGCTACAGTCACTGATGACTCTTCAACTCGTCTATTCTCTTCAATGCACATATGGGCATAAGAATTGCGTTTGAAGATACTGAAGAGACTTGAAAAAGTGTAAACCTATCCTTTAAATGAAATAAAAACTTGTACATGCAACTTCTAGTGAACAAAAAATTAATTTATGTTTTCACATAATTTTTATGTGGATTAGACAAACCAAACCCCCCCCCAAAAAAAAACTACAGAAATAGCACTGAGGTTTGGGTGATGAATGTATAAAATAATGTATATTTTCCCTTCACATCTGACTAAATTTAATGATGTTCCTAAACCATCTAATTTTAAATTTAAGCAAAGTCATTGCAACACATACCACTGTGCTGTGTTCAATTGCCCAAACATTGTCACACCCAGACAAAAGTTTGACAAAAATAATCATGACTCAAGGGTTACTTACTAGTTTTTCCAAGAGGCTAAAACAGCATTTCACAATGAAAAAGAAATCTGATAAGTACATTTTCAGTCAAATAATGATGAACTTTTGCCACGCTCCTCTGAAATTACCATCTGTCAAATTCCAAAGTTATGCTTATTTCACAAAAACTATGTCTTGCTTCTTCACATACCGCAGATGAGATATTTAAAGCGTGGCCACTAAAAGCAACTGGAGGCACTAATTTGAGAAACAAGAGGAAGCAGAACTTGATGCAGGCGAAGCTATGATCCCTCCCCGGAGATGTGAAGTGTCCTGCTTCACCAGCTTGTCCTGTCCTGCGCCAAGCTAAACCTTTACCCACTCTTCTCTCGTCTGTTACCGTCTCAGCATGCTCCAGGCTTACTAAGGGGGGGTGATCAAAATAACGTGCAAGAACAGATGGCGTTAGCACTGGACACATGCTAAGAACCAAATAACAAATGGTTAAGAACCAACGAAGCAAATGTTGAAATAATCTCTCCGTGTATTTCTTTCTTTTTTTCATCATGAATGAACTCTGGGAGGTGCGCTGTTTATTCATTAGTCTGACTGGTCCTCAAGAGACACTCATCACTCTTCGTAATTCATAAAGCCACTCAAACACCCACTTAGCATTTGTGTACATGAGAGAAGGAGTAAAAGACAGACAGAGAGTGAGTGAGAGTGAGAGGAGACAGAGAGGGAGAAATGCTAACAGACAACCAGAGAACACACAGGAGGGCTGATAGACAGAAACTAATGCCAGCCTGCCACCCCAGGGTGTCTGTATACACACCAAGTGATTTATGTGTGACTTGGGATGCAGACAGCAGAGGGGGACACTGAAGGCAGACTCAAGATCCCCACTGGTTCTGAGAGGAATGAAGAAGTCCTTGAGACCACCAACTCCTGTGGCTTCTTATATGTTTATGATGTTTTATTATTAAAGTCAGACTGAAATTAAAAACTGTTGCGACTTTTATATCGATTCAAACTGCAAAAATTTACATGTAGTCACAATTCTGACATAGGAGAAGCATTGATATGTCACAGTCTCACAGAACTTGATGCAGGCAAAGCTTTGATTCCCTCCCCAGAGATATGAAGTTAGTTAAGTGTGTTCAAACAGTATTGTCAGTGTTGCCCATAACATTAATGAGAATTAATTCTCGTTAAACTGCTGCACACGCCATTAGCTTTCCGGTTTCCGGTTGTTCGGCCACAGTAGCTCCTCTTCTTCCTGTCGTCAGGTTGTCATGAAGTGCACCTGCTGTCCATGTGCAAGTCCTCACCCGTCCACGTCCGTACCAAAGCTGGAGCTGCCAGGTGAATGTGTCAGACATTTGATGCATTCTAGGTTCCTTGACGGGTGATGACACCAATCACAATTTGCAGATAGTTATAATGCATTGGACTGTTGCTGTGGTTTCCTTGAGGTGTGAGTTTAAGGAGTTTAGAAAAATTGTGGATGGAAAGATTGTTAATCTTCATTAAAATCTGCAATCATAGCTCTCCAGACATCACGCGGAAACAAAATTGTTGCTTTAGGGTGTCACTAAAAGAATTCACACTTAAGATGGTAGACAATGTGGCCTGAGTGTAACTTGGGAACACTGGGCTGGGTTAAGAAGGAAGGTTAGATAACCCGGCTTTGACCCACTTACACAAAAGGTAAACACAAAGGTTTTTCCTGTGTAACTGTGTCGATATGAACGCACGTAATCTGCTCACATTTCAGATTTGATGTGCCCTGATAGGGAATCGATTGTCATGTGCATACAGACACACAAGAGTAAAGTGTGTAGCAGCGACAGGTCTGGGACAGCACACCCAATCCTCACATTTAAATTTATCCTGGAGGCTGACGGAGTGGACGAGGCCTGAAGCTGTCAGAGTTGTCACCGTCCTCCTTTCTTTCTCTCCGTCTCTTCTTCTTTCGTCTCCTTCTCGTTGTCCGATCGTTCATCACCACCCGAGTGCCTCCTCCATCTCCTCTTCATCTCCTCACATAGCGATGTCTCTTCTTCTCACATGTGGCATTTGGTGGATACTTTTATCCCAGGTTCTTTGCAGTGTCATGGCTGTGTACATTTTTAGCATGGCGCTGCTCAGTAAGAAACGGACCGGCAGGAACGCGAGTGCGGTGCAAACATCCTCCTAATTCCCAGCCATCCTCTGAGTCTGACAGTGTCTCACTCTGCTTCACCCTCCTGACATTTGCATTTGTTGACATGATACCCACAGGATGTCTCTACATCTTTGTTCTATTCCTGCTTTTGCTACAGTAAAAAAAAAAAAAAAACCCTGAAGAAGAAATATTATACTCTTTCAAAATAAAATCTGTGCGATTTCAACCACATATTATACTACTTTTACTCTAATTTTGGGGAGTTTACTATCTAAACTACCTGATAAATGAGGAATTATTTTGCACTACAGTACTTATACTTTATACTTACTATAATTTGAACCCCCTGAATGAAGCTGAATATTGTTGGAAAAGGTGTTTTAAAATGTATGATCTGTTGAGTGTAGTGATGTTGTAGGGCCCGACTTAATAATTAGCATTATTACAATTATCAACATGATTAATGAAGTAGGTTTTCTTTCTTTCACTTTGGTTCTATATTGCAAACCAGTGTTTTTGTGCTGTGGGTGTCCTGTGTGACACGTTGATGCTGACAGCCCGTCTTCATCAGGGCTTTTCCTGTGTGCAGTCAGTAACAGTGGCGCTTCCTGGGCCAGGATCACACTGAGCATGCTGGGAGATGTAAATGATCTGTCGCTCAACCTGTCTGCTCTGAGACCTGCACCAGTGACCCCCCCCCCCCCCCCAGAAGGCCGCCGCCAACCTCATGACCTCAGCAATAAGTTAAATGCACGTGAACACACACACACCTTGACACAGTACTGAATATGAGTTAATTAAAACTCACAAATATTAACACACAGGCAGGTGGACTGATGTGTGTATGGTAACATATATGTGTTAAAACACACACACACACACACACTTCAGAATCCCACTTTGCTAATTTGGAGTTGGCGCAGTAAAAGTTTCAGTAAAAGTCTTTCTCTCTCTCTCTCACACACACACACACACACACACACACACAAACACACACAAACACACACACGCACACACACACGCACACACACACACACACACACACACACACACACACACACACACACACACACACACACACACACACACACACACACACACACACCTGCTAGTGCAGCTAACCACTAACAGCCAAGGATCACAGAGTCCTTTTGTCAAACAGGGAAATTAGCGCTGGCTCTCACTCGTTAGAGACCCATTGTAGCATTAGCACATTGTCATGGCCACTGAGCCTCTTCACTTTAGCACCGTGGCACTTCAGCTCAAACGTTTTCCCTGCGGGGGAAACACATTTGAATGTAAAATATATCTAACTTCTCCAAAATACGAGGGCTGCATGAATATTTCCTGAGTGAATTTCAATGTTCTGCGAAGTAAGAGCTAGTGCTGCCTATAGAACATGACAGGACCACCTACAGTGCATTTTGTTCATCCTACTTTCATGTTTTAAGCCAAAAACTCAAGTTGCTCAACATTCGCTCTGATTCACATTGTTCTCCATAAGTATTCACACTTTGCTTGAAACCTTTTAACTTAATTCTTATATTTAATATTTCCTAAATATCAGTCTTTACAGGCTTAATCCGTTTCTCCATTAGTGAAGACAGAGAGAGCTGAGCAACAAGGACAGAGTACTGTAAGTATTCTTTAAGTACTGTAACTACACACAGGCTGAAACCATGAGTGTATCTAGTGCTCTGCCAGTTTCTTCATGGTCAGTCCACAGTGTGTGAAGTGCAACACTTCATAATACACAGCAGTGCACGGTACAGCACACATTCAGGTGTACAACCAAGCAGGTGTACAGAAGCGCAGCATGAATAGAGGCCTGTGCCTCTATAACTGACAATATTTTGTTTGGAGTTGCTCTTATAAAAGAGGAACTCATGGATGACTTCTTTAATCTTACCAATACAATCCTTACAGATCCACTAAAACAGGTTGAATTTTCCTATGTGAACTTTGAATTAAAAAACTCCTGAGAGCGTCTCTATTAACCAGGTTCTGAAAGTATTACCTGAAAGCTGAACCGGGCTCCTCTGCAGTTTTGCTAATAATTTAAAAACACACCAGAGTGCTGGTTCTGATCATGTGTTCACAGTGTAAAACCCGTAAAAGGGTCAACTGCCTCTGGCTGAGAATATAAGTTAGCTAACTTTTGTGTATGTGTATCTGTGCATGTGGGAAGGTGTTGAGTATAATGTTCAGCGTTAGTTTCAAGGTCACAGGCCCGGGTACCCCCCACCCACCCAGTCACACACATACATACACACATACACACACAGGATGGTAATAGCGGCGCTGACAGACATGTGCGACCAGCTGAGCTGGAAACCTCAGCGGCAGTTGAAAGCTCTGAAAAGGCCGTCCGGACACTTTTAAACATCAGCGAACTTATAGCAGCAAAGAGAGAGACATCTGTAAACAAGAGCCGGGAACAGACCAGGGATTACTGGAAATGTCGAGGACTAACCGGCTATCTGTCTCTCCACATGACTAATGACCTGTTCATTAATTCAGTATAGTATTGTATATTAATCACCTCCTACAAGAAATATATTTTTTATTATCTAAGTATGGTAAATACACAGGTACATGTGAATTATTACAATAATCCTTGATATATCTATAGAGGTAAATTCCTATGAAATACATGTAACATATAAAAGATGTGTAAATACTGTGTTCATTCTAAAAGATCTTGATTGAAAACAGAAATTACACATTATTGAGCCATTTATGCTTTTCTTAGCTGGATTTTAATTTATGTATTTGTTGTCTCTTGTCTGTTTTTAACATGCTCTATTTTTCTTCATTATTTCTTGTCTTTTATATATGTTCTATTTTTATATGTTCTATCTTTTTTGTAACCTTGTAATAGTGTGCTATCTTAGCCAAGGGACCTCCTGGTTACATAAAAATTAAATTAAAAAAAGTATAAATTACAAAAAAAGAATAACATATAAATTATATAAATGAATAAAAATTATATAATTTATAATAATATCACACTGCATTACATTTCTTTTGTCCGTACAAAAATCTGATGATTGTCTGATTTTTTTTTTTTTTTTTGACAACTCCCTAACTAAATAAATATAGTAACATACGTCTGTGCAAACAAGAATTTCACATCTGTTTTATTTCTACGGATGTAAATTTTTAACTCTTTTGTATCTGTGAATGGATTTTATATAAAAAGTATAGATGTAAATTTTAGCCTAAACATGCCTGCGTTTAATTTGACTGAACACATGACAATAGTTTAAAAGTACAATAAAATAAAATGTAGAATACGATTAGAATTGAACTGATTCTTAATATTATCAAATAAGTGACCGCTTATATAATCTGTCACTTGTGAAAAAAATACATAATAAGAATGAAATATAAATAAACATTTTAATGAATTACTTATATTCATCAAATATCAAATTAATATATAAATAGATCTTCAGTTATCTGTGTGTGTGACACCACTCAGGTTTTTTCAGAACCTGCTGTGTTTGGGGAATCTGGTGGCTCGCTCTCTCGTACCTTGTAAGATGAGTGTCCCGGTTTGTCACGGTCATGCACCAAATTCCACCTAACATCCAGCACCTGGCTGTTGACAGTCATCACTCCCCTGCCATTTTAATTGGAGCGCCACACACACACACACACACACACACACACACACACACACACACACACACACACACACACACACACACACACACACACACACACACACACACACACACACACACACACACACACACACACACACACACACACACACACACACACATCAAAGTCTTTACTAGTGGTGAACAACACTATAAATACCTGGTGTGAATGGCATGACACATGGCTGATGTATGATAATGTTCTCATTACAACAGGCTTTGTGTGTGCATGTGTGTACAGGAATGTGTGTGTTTATATGCAGTATAGGAATGTGTGTACAACTGTGTGTGTGTGTGTGTGTGTGTGTGTGTGTGTGTGTGTGTGTGTGTAGGTACTGCAAGATTTTGAGTGTATCTATGCGTGGAGCTATTCATCTGTGTGTGTGCACGTCTGTGTGTGTGTGCGACAGTGTGAGTGTGAAGCCGACAGGTTTCACCACCTCACTGATCCACAGGCTCGGCTTGATTCTCTCCTCCGAAGAATCCGGTTCCTTGTCTTCAGTTCCTGTAACTGTCGCCTCGAAGACCATGTTAAACAACGTTTAGCAAGTTGATAACACCAGAGGCGTTACTCGCTTATCTGAAATTAAACGTCAGCGCATAACTTACTATTCGTATATTTGTATTCACCAAATCAGACAAGAATCTCTTCTGATATACAATATTTGTTTCCCATAAATAAAACCAAATACAAACAAGTGCCAGGTTGATAAAGTTTGGTTAATTTTGATGGTGGTTTGATGCTTAGTTACGTCTCAGTAAAACTCGATTAACTTTACTTGCCTTGATTGTAGCCCTGCTAATAACTTTCTAGTATTGCTTGAGATATTTTGTCTATTTTTAGCAGAGAATCAGCATCTACTGCCACATCTGTTGAATCCTGCTGCATTTCAGTCACACTATGTGACTCATTACGTGCACTGATGACAGAAATTGATGGAAAGACTATAACACTGACTGTTCTACAATGTGTGTGTGGATATTTTCCATATTTGTGAGAATGATGAAAAATGTGCCATTAGCAAATACGTAAATGTTAAGCCAAAAAAAACTTAAGCCAAAACAAATGTTTTATACATTTAAGGTGAAGTAATTTGTGCTCATATGCTTCTGTGATTACAGACACTTGGAAACAGTTTGTTGTAATAAATCAGGACGAGCATTACTGTAATTTCATAGGAATCTCCATATGCACCGAACACCACAGTTAAAATAATGGTTATTAGACACAGCTACGTACAATATAGCAAAAAATAATTTCAGCAATATTTCCATGTGTATTCAAGCTTTCTTACTCATTACTAAAATGTCTCAGTAATTTACCCTTTTGTCGTAAGCGCCAAGCTTTATCTGCGTCTCCAACATGTTACTGACTGACGAAGTCGAAGCTGCACCGGCTAACTGCCTGAGGCTGCAGGAGATGGCTCTGTCTTATTTTGTATTTGATCCCTTAGTGCTGACTCACTCGCTGATTGACTAAATACTACCACTTCTGTCAGAGTTAGTTGACTGAAGAGCCACACTTAGTTTACTGGTCAGTGTTTCAGTTGTAAATCAGGAGCAGATCATGGAGATAAAGCAGGACTCTTTTGTCTGTAGAGCAGCATTTACCCGTTACAGAGGGTTTTCTTATTATCCAGTCAACCTCTGTGCTCCTGGATTTTTCTGCAAAAGGGTTAATTCTTTGTACCAGTCTTACTACTACTGTTACCAACCATAATAATCCTAAAAAAGAAAAGGCAGGGTAAACAGGGCTTTGGGCCCATCCTGCGGGTCTGCTGGCAGAGAGAGCTGGTTGTTCTGATCCGAGAGCAGCTGTGGAAACACAAGGTCACATGGGATCAGGCTTTCCCTCCAAACAGCTGGCCAAACAGACCCAGCCTGGTCAGACACACACACAAACGCACACACTCACAGACTCAAACATACACAACACACATAAACACACAGGTCGTACCTTCGTGAAAATGTACAAATGGTTTGAACATACTGTACATGTATGTACTCATACAGAAAACATGCCAGTCAAAGCCCAAAAAACCGTGTTAGTACAACGCACACCGTGTGAAAAAGTTTCCAGAAGGGCGGAAAATGATAAATGGGCATTCATCACTCCTGCATCTCCCACATGTTAACTTTTCAGGTGCAGAAAGAAAAGCAACCGCCATGAATTTTTCAGTTTTAAATTCTAAAAGATTAATTATTGCAGCAGTGATTTGGAACAATTCTTGGACCCATTTGTGAGGGAAACATTTTTTTTAATATATGGAGTTTTTTTAAAATCTACTTGCAGATTGAGCTGTTTTTTTGCTTCTGAAAACATTTGATTTTACTTGATTCTCTCTTTTTCTTGATTTGATTATCCAGCTCCTTCTTGTGCACATAGCTCAACAATCACAAAGAGAATAGGATTAATGAATGTTGACTTTGAATCACGTTCATCAGTTCCAAAAAAATCTATTTCTTTGAAGGTTTGGTCTGTAAATATGGAGACAAATTAGGTGGGAAGTGAAGCATTGTCATTAAAATATAATGACTCTACATCATGTACATTTTAGGACGGCTGTTTACAATAATTACCATAAAAGACTGTTGATAGTTTGACTAAATGATCAAGAGAAGACGGTTTGATTAAAATAATTCTTTCATCATCTCAAAAAAACATAAAAATAATGACATCCATGGGCTCCATAGCCTTCAATATCTAATTCCATATCTAATGGAAATGGTACATTTCAAAATGGATGATTGTGACCATAAATATTAAACCTGCCCAAAATGCATATAATTTATGACAACTTACTGTTTAGTATAAACGAACTTGCTCCAAACACTTACTTGTTAGTAATTTAGTAAGTGCATGCTAACGTGTTCACATGGATTCTACCATGTTAGCAGTGAGCGTCAAATCCAATTATATATTATGGACACACTTGTTATGGACTGACCAACAGGCCAATCTCCAGTTAAATAAATTAACATTTATTAAATACCTGTAGTTTAGCTGCTAAGTCCAGTTACAAGATAAAAATATGTCAGTGGAATATCTTTAGTAGTTTACCAAACAGCACTGAGGGGAGGGGCGGTGGCAGCATTTGTTCAGCGGCAAATGTGAGTGCACGTGTGCGCAGGTGGGTGTCTATGTTGGGGACATGTTTGCCGCGTTTGTACATCATGTTTCCAGACTGGATCATTAACGTGTAACGACAATGTTCACAGCTTATCAGAACATTTACGTCTCACTATGAGATGTCTGCGCCCGGACGGATCGCCCCACCGTCCCTGACAAAGACGAATTGAGCTGAAGTGCCAGCAGAGAGGGAGGTCGCGGGGGCCAAAGAATGGATAGGAGTGGCTGCTCCAAATACCCAAACTAAATTTAGAGGTGACACAGGGTGCAGGAGATGAGTCGGGGGACAAAGGGTGGGGGTGAAAGGGTCAAGGGATGATTTTTTGTGTGTAAGCTCACAGAGCCCTCGGCTTTATTCTGCTCGACTCTCTCTGTCTCTATGATCTCTTACTGGCTGCAACAACAAAGAAAAAAGCTTGTGTGGATGAACGCTGTCAAAGTGTGATGTGAAATGTGCCTCCTTTTACAGATTACAGGAGATAAGCTGCTGCTTCAGTTATACAAACGTCTCTCAGAGGCAGGATAAACAGGCAGACTGATAGAAGTCCAATAGATAGAACAGTGTCGAGTAATGCGATTAGTTTTTCAGTCAGCAAAGACAAACTATTTTGAAGGGCAACAAGATAATGGTCTAGATTTATAAAATCAAGTAAAAGATGCCTGGGTCAACCCACTGAGGTCACACTCAACTAGTTTGATTACTTCTTTCACCGGAGCAACTTGACCACCTGCATCCGAGAGATCTGTTGTGAGGTAATTAAGTGCTGTTCAAACAATGTGCAGTCAGCGAACACATGACCAACAACTTCCTCACCCTGTACCGAACGGTTCAGCGGCAGGATCTGATGTAACTACCGTGGTGCCTGGGGAGAGATTAAACCGGTATCTGCTCCATCAGGGGTGAACTGTCTGTGCTGACTGACGGAGCGTTTACGCTGTAAAAAGGAGACCTCAAAGAGAACAGCATGTCAGCATGGTGGGTCAATTTATAGCAATCCGTCCACCGGTTCTTCAATCACAGATTCACAGAGTAACCCTATCTGTTCATCTAGACCCCAAACACACACACACACACACTCACACACTCACACACACACGCACAAAATGCAAAAATACACACTTTCCTCTCTATGGAGGATTTAATGGCCGCTGGACTGTATCTGACACAGAGGACACATTTGAAGTAACTGAGACCCAAATCTCATATGGTTTGCAATAAATAAATAGATATGATCATATGATCCACAAATGTTGAAAGAGTTCTCAAGTATCGGTGGTAAAAACATAAATCAGGTTACACTTTAAACAACAATATTCTTGGCTCATTTCGCGTTCTGAAGATTATTAAAGCGCTGTAAACTTATCCAGCTGACTTCCCCCTAAATCAAACACGGCAGCTCATAATGTCAAGTGAGGAAAAAGGGTAATGGAAGCTGAGGTGTTGAATGATGGTAATATTTGTTTCCATGGTAATTATAGCAATGACAGAAAAATTATTACCCTCATTATTAGGACTTCCATGTAGACGGCACGGTCTGGTCGAAAGCTCCACAACCCGAGTTAGAGAAGCTAGAGTGAAGCTCGTTTTGTCAGCTGCTGTTTACAAGGTCAAGATCGGACTGTCCAACTTTATTTGTCACATTTATTTTCAAAATCTCTATGACAAATACCAAAATTACATTTCGCTATATCTTAGTTAAAAATAGCAATTCATTAATTCATTCTTATGTACGGAGGCAAAAATATTCAATCAAGCATACAATTAGTATTTATTCAATTTTTTAAAGAAACTATTGACCCAATATCAGTATAATAACATAAGTGCAGCAATATTAAAGATAAATTTATTCTAAAAGAAATGAAAACTTATCATTAAGAGTTAGTGATCAGTAGTTAACGCCAGGAAGCAACAGTTTATGGGGTTTTGTTGAAAATCCTCATGAACGGCAGCTTCCTCTCTCCTGTTATTCCACCCCTGCTCCCAGGGGCTCCGCGCTTTCACCACGTTTAAATGATTTACATTTTCATCGACACCGACGTTTGTTTTCTGTCAATCTGCTTTTAAATGTCCAGCGACACCAAGACATGTTTCCTGGGGCAAAGGTCAAAGAGTTTGAAGCCCATTAAAAGCTGAAGCTAAAAGCCAAGAGACGGAACATGTTAATGTGAAAACATGTTGACCGCTTTCGACCGTCTGACAACCCTGACATTATCGATTTCTATTTTGTTTCTGTCTTTCATGAAAGTGTCTAAATTTGCTGTTCTGACGCCCTGTGCTTCACTTCTTGTTTGTTCTGCAGTGCTGCTATAAACAGAGGAAGAACTGTGTGATTAGTATGAGCAACGATAGCCCACTACATTTGATTGACAGGGGAGGAAGTGCAAAAACATGTGTGTATATATATATATATACACATATACACATGTGTGTATATATATATATATATATATATATACACATATATACACATATACATACATATGAAAAGAATGTAATTGGGTGGCCAATTTAACAGTTATTTACTGTGTGATTACTATTATTTACTGTGTCATTGTGAAAACAAATCTCTCAAAATCCCATTAATAAGGCCTCATCTCTCTTAATGTCTTAATCTGTCCCTTAATTTGAAAAGCTGAAATCACCTTAATTCATAAGTCATTTATTATCAAAGTCAATTTCAAGTAGATGTTACAGTTATCAATTTCAGGGGATGGAAAACTGTACAACTTCCTGAAATAATGTTTTCAAAAGCTCATGATTAACGTCTAATTATATTTATAATACAAGACTTGAATTACGATCCTCTTTAATTAATCGTTAAATTAACCTTGCAAACAAATACCCTAACCATTCATCCATGTCATACACCTTAAATCAAATTTCAGTACAGCTGTGCCCGGGCTGAAGGACAGATGCTGGGAGCTGAGGAGCAGCAGAGTTTGAGCTGTGGAAAAGAGGTGGTTCTGCTGGACGCTCAGTGTCACTGCTGGCCTCCAGATGTGCTGTCGAGGGAAAGTTTCATCTCTGGAGCTTCCATCTGAGGAGCGACACAAACCCTGACAGGAACTTGGCAGGAACACCGCCAGTGGCATTCATTCATGCAGTCACAAATCTTACAAATCCAAATTCTTGTATTTTCTGTACGTCTTTCATGTACTTCATCACTGACTGACCATACTACTGCTGCATTACTTGCATCACGGCAAATTCCCACTGTTTTGTCAGGAAATATTTAATTATCTGTCCTTCGGTGTCAACTTTTTTTTGGGGAGGGGGTTTAAATGTGGTTCATCTGAGTAGCACTGACGGAGCATGTGAGAGAAGTTCAGTGAATTAAAATGACTAGACAGGATGCAACAAGAGCAGTTAGAGGAAGTGTGTGTGTGTTTTCTGGGGAGAAATATTGATGGTGAATTTTTTAAATGTCATTTTTCTGTGTAAACAAACAAAATTCCATTCACCTCAATTTTATCGGCGCAAACTATCAAGAAAACGACGGATACCACTAAAGGTAAGTGAGAAAATATGTTTTTATTGTTTAGGTTATTACTACTTTCTGTGAAGCTTATATCTAGTGTTCGGTTGAACATAATGTTTAGGAATTATTTAAACTCCTTAAGTATTGTGGATTAATAATTTTGAACCTACATGAAAATATTTCACTTGTAACATCGGCCAAAGAGAAGCACAACAAGCTGTCAGCTGAAAGTAATACATTTCTGTGAAAAGAGAGGTGATGATTGACTTTACCATA
This sequence comes from Seriola aureovittata, assembly GCF_021018895.1. Taxonomy (NCBI): domain Eukaryota; kingdom Metazoa; phylum Chordata; class Actinopteri; order Carangiformes; family Carangidae; genus Seriola; species Seriola aureovittata. The sequence goes on along the minus strand of NC_079374.1, from coordinate 7,232,831 downwards.
CTTTAATTTTGGAAAATATTGCAAATTCACTAAACATGGATGAGAAGTTGCAGCCCCACTGTGTGATTCATGCTGAGATGACTTTGTTTTTTACACAGAGAATTTTCCCAGCTAAACTTCTCTCTTTCCACCTCGGTCTCTCTCACGCTCTTCTCTCGTTGTTTCTCCCTCTGGAAGTCAGAGCGCTCGGGGCTCATCCACAAAAGCCAGGGGGTTATATTTACTGCATGTAGACACATGAAGGTCAGACGCGTAAAGTGCTCCTGATGGCTTTGCCAAATGGCAGCTCTCGCCTCTCTCCGTCCCCGCCAGACTTCTGCGAGGAGCAAATGTCATTTCCACCATCCACGGGTTGTATACGCCTCCACAGAAACAGCCACGGTGAGAATTCAGAGCAACTTCGAGAGGTGACAAAGAGTGGTCTGTGCTGACAACTCAGGAGTGATAATAAAACAAGTAAGGCGTCGGGATCGAACAGCATCACGCTAGCAGACTTGTTCTGTGACGTAGGAAAAAAAAAAACAGAAAAAAAGAACAGGGCGGGAGACTCATTCTGAAGCTGGGAGCCAGGCTGTAAAGGGACGTCTGAGGCCCCCCGAGTCATGTCCAGTGAATAATTCACGTTGAAAAGTTTTTTCCTCCTTAATTTTCAGTCTGGCAGCCCTTTTCCCCTTCAAATAATTTAGGGCTTGTTCCTCGGGAGCAGTGGGCACAGGGTATGAATCACCCGCCGTCCACCGAAGCCTTGCTCAAGAGCATAAATGTCCAACTATCAGCGACCTCTTGCTGTGTGTGTAAATAGCACCTTCATAACCACTGTGCTCTCATGGAAACACTGTTAACTCGATAGCTCCTTAGAATTCATTTCCACATGGTCACAAAACGAACGGAAAGTTCCAGAGAAAATAAATGAGTTCAGGTGTTGAGGAGACTTTTTCTTCAGATTCTGATATCTACGTGCCACTGTTTCTTTTTTTTATTATTATTATTGTTGTTTCATATTGTGTTGGACAGGTGCTGAAGCTAACGGTGGAAATAGTCGAGTGATGACTGCGGGTCTCTTGAGCGTCACCTGCCTCCAGACTTGTAAAAGTTATGAGATTCTGTAGTTCATACTCACCTGCTGCAAGAGGTGTGTGGTCCATCTGACCTCAGAGACTGAGGGGTCAGAGGTCAACAACGTAACGTGAGTATATCAGAGAGGCCGTGTTTGTCTTTGACCTTGGGTCAATGACTCTGAAGGACAAACTGACCAGACCTGCTGCATGCTGGGACAAACTGAAGGAGGTTGTGTTTACTGGGGAGTCGTCAGACATTTTTGACTTGTGTGTAAATGATAAAATCAGTATTTACAAGGAGATTTTATAACAACAAATCTAAAAGTATATATATTTAGAATGAAACACAAAACTGTATTCAACTCTGTTACAATCTTGCAAATTCAAGATGCATGAATAACTAGTATAAGGATATTCCTGTGAGCATTGCACTTAAATGAAGTTGCAGGACTCAAAAGAGACAGAATGGTCAAAACTGATATTCTAGTCTCTCCCTAATATGGTCACTCACTCAAAAGACCAAAGCACACATTTCCCACAATGCAACTGGTAGCATATTTTAATTTTGACCTTCCTCCATTGGTAAATAACCAGATCTCTAAACTATACACTGCAGACTTTTGCAGACTTTCTGTTAGAAATGTAAAGTCTCCAAGCCCAAGTCAAAATCCCCCCAATGACGTCACCTGTGTCATTTTCTCAGGCTCCTTTTAACACTGTGATTAGAACTCCTCATGATTGGTAACCTGACATTTACATACAATCAGACGAGTTAAAATCTTTCACAAAAATTTAAAACAATTTCATATAGTATTTGTACATTTAAGAGTTTCCCCTCAATACACTGCAATGAGGCCATTGTAAAATGAAGTGTTCCTAAATTTAAAGCTTCATCTTAAGATTTATTTACTGGCCTCCAACAATCTCCTTCATATCAAATCAACTCTGCATCTTCAGTCCTTAAATCTACATTAACAAGCTGTAGATGCTGCACTATGTTCACCAGCCAGTCGCTAAATAAATGGAAAGATGTCAAGACGCTGCACAGAGCTGAGGGGAACAGCAGGTTCAGGTCATTATTCACTATGCAGCATCTTTCACATATGACTCTCTGTTAATATAAAACTATTGATCATAGCAGCTTAAAGTTTCATTTTCTTAAAACAAGTGAATCTTTCTTCAAAACATTGTATTAATAAAGATTAAATGGAAGAAGCAGCCCTGATGGAAACTATTCATAGTGAGGTTTTAAAGCTGTAAGCACCATAAACCAAATTTAATTCACTTCTATATTTCTCAAAATCTGAACAACTGAAACAAAAACTATCTGCACTGTGAGATGCCACTAGAGGGTAAGTGAGAAAATGTTTTGCCCCTTTAAAGGTGTTGATGGCTCATAAAGGGAAAGACTACCCTGATGTTGCTTCAGTTCCTACTGATCCCACACAGATTCCAGGTTCTCAGTACCTGTTACGAACAGAGGAGCGCAAGTGTTTTATAGTGAGATCACATCCTCGTGAAGGACGGCCCACAACGAGCAGAGAGGCTCATGACATCTTTTT